>NW_016909584.1:821718-823055 GCF_001483705.2 Eufriesea mexicana
GAGAACTGTAAGTGTCGGGTTTCAATTCCGACGGAAGCGTTTAAATCGGCGGCCCATCGGATCGATCGTAATTTAAGATTAATCGTGCGGTCGCGGAACGGGGTAAAATGTCATTGTTAATATTAGGCAGGGGTAACGGGAGCGTATCGATTGCGAACGATATGCGAGCGAACCGCATCGCGGTTCACCGTGCACGCATAGATATACACAGGCGCGGGATAGAGCAATTAATAGGAAACGTTTGGAAAATGAACGCGTGCATTGGTCGGTATCGGCTGATCTAAATCGAACCGGTTGATTGGAGGCAGTTGCGGGCAAAGTTTTCGGGGTCAAGCGCCCTTCATGTCGGATTCGGCCTGTGGAAATGAAAATCCCCGGCCCAGCGACGATGAACGAAGAAGATCGAAATGGAGCTTTCGACCGTGTGCCTCTACGCGTATCCAGGGGCCCAATGGGTGGGTGGAATTTCGAGACCGGGGCTGGGAATCGTGCCACCTATCGTTCCGCTCGTCCCCCCGGTTCGCGAGACCTCGAAACTAGCCTTGAGACTTTTCCGGTGGTCATCGACGACGATCCCATCTCGTTTCGATTTGTTACCTCGTTTCGTAGCTACCTCCTGCTCTTTCCGTTCGCGTTTCTTTCGTTTGTTCGTTAATCGCACCGCCGCGATCTCTTTACGCGAAGTCGAGTCTTGGAGTCGAGCGATATCGACAGCGTCGGCGTCGAAACGGGAACGTCCGTCCGAGTGAAACAGGTCCGCGCGTAGTCGGTCCATGTGGAAACGGAGAGACACGGCGCGCTAATCACGCGTCTCCTACGGTGAGCTTTCGCAGACGTAACACCAGCTTCGAGGAAGCTTCTTCTCGATCCCCGTAACTACTTCACCCTTGCTCTCTGTCCGCCGCTCGGCCGTTGCTCTTACACGTCTTACTAGCCCATTTGTTCCCTTCTCTTTCGTCCATTTCTGGCCATTTGTCTGCCTCGCAACGTCTTTCTCCGCGAGCTCTCTCACTCTCTTTCTTTCTGTCTCTTTCTATCTCTGTCTATCTCTGTCTCATGACCGATCTCCTCTCTTCGTTGTCCGCGCGACCTCCTCGAGGTGGAAATTTCGAGGGAAAAGTTTGAACTTCTCTTCGTTCCCGCACTCTGTGTCCCAGCCACCCTTGAACTCGTGATGTCACCCCTCTGTGTTAAGCATGGCACGAAAATAGCGAAGCAGTAACATATAACGCCAATAGAGGCGGACAAACTGCGACAGGTGTCCCATGCACGTCGACCGAACGTAAATTAGCGACCAGGGAAGAGACGCGTAGACGCTGCTGCGAGAGGAAAGAGCG
>NW_016909584.1:823289-829644 GCF_001483705.2 Eufriesea mexicana
TCGGTGCATCATCGGCGAGAAACCATCTCGGATTTCCGCGTCTTTTCTTTCCGGTTGTCGATTCGCTCGCGATCTCCGTGTACGTACACGCGTCCACGCGCGTTATCTTTTTCTCCCTCCGAGTACATCGATCCCAAGAACAATTCGCGTGGACGGGCAGAAAGAGAACTCATAAATAATGCATAATGTTTTTCGGACGTTGGCTCATCCCTCAGAACGAACATCCCCTCCGTGTGTCCTCCTTTTCTCCGTTTCCCGCCGCCGTTTCCCAAAAAGGAACCGTTCCCGGCATATTTTTACTTTCCTCCAGAGACCACCGCGTCGATGCTACCCCGTCGAATCGCTTCCAATTTCCCTCGCCGCCCGCTATTTAACGCATTTGAATAACCTCGTCCAGGAAGCGACGGGGGTGGCTCGCGCGACCGCGGCGCCCCCGTCCTCGACCATTTCTCCTTTTTTCTCTGCTTTCTCTCGTACTTTTGCGTATGGTTCACGAGGCATGGCGGTAGAAGGAGAAAAAAAAAAGAGACGAAAAAGTGGATAACAGCCACCGATGATTGATCACTGCGAACGAAAACCTACCCGCCTTAAAGCCGTCCGTATATTCCCAATGTCCGAAAAACATTCGTCGACGGAGCCACCCCTCGCTCCGACGCGAATACGAAAGAGGGTCGGCCGATACCGGTGTGCGCGAAAACGAATTTCCTTCCCCAGCCGGGGAGAGGATATTTTCCCGGCGAGATCGAACCCGCTCGTCGGGATTTGCATTCGAGAGAAATTCTCGTTCGACCGTGCACGGCAGTTAGACTCGCGTTAGACGGCGAGGTTAGAGGAGGAATATATATATATACGTGTACGCGCGTGTACGTGCAGCGTTTTCTCTGCTTCCGTGTTAGGGGTCGTCGGGGGTTGGAACGGCGTTAGTGATTTCGCGTGAAATCGCTCGCGACGGAACGGCCGTTTGTTCGCCGAGTCGATCCATCAAGGGAGATTAAAAGATTTCCTCGTGCCTCGGCTAGTTCTTTGTTTCAAGGAGAAATTCAAATGTGACCGGATATCGAACGGGATGCACTGGGTGCTAATGTTTCGCGGGATACGAGCACCCACGTTCCGCTTCGTCGCGATGCAGGCTTAACCCTTTGGTTCGATCCAATGGCGTACACGCGATTCCCGTCGTCGCGGATTCGAAATTAACCAGGTACGAATCCCCGAAATCGAATTTGCAACCCCTGTCTTGTTATTAAATTTTAGGAAACTGACTTCCAGCTCTTTGCACTCGAACACTTTTGCACGCTCGTTTTAACCCAGTATTTCGTATCTTATCGCGTTGTTTCGTAGTTCACGCGCGCAATGAACCTTTGCAATATTCGCTGACCGGAGTGCAAAGGGTGAAAAATAGGAATCGTCGATCTTCTCGCAAGAACGAAACGATAAATTGTACACGCGTAATCGGTTCGACTGTAGAAATGCTCCAGAGCTGAACAAGTAAACCAATAACCGGCGTTACCCTCGTAAACGTTGGAAACTTTGGCTAATTCAGTGACGCGGGAATAATTTGCCTGGAACGGCTACTAGAAACTATTACCTTTCTCCCCCGGCTCGATACATCGGGAGAAGTTGCCGCGTTCGCGATCGAATCCGACCAGGCGAATAAGCAAGCAAAGCACATGGGGCACCATGCTCGCAGTTTCTCCGTAACGACGTGCCTGTCGCGTCTACCGCTAGTTTTGTCACCTTGTGGTATGCTGCGTGCCAGCTGTCGTGCAACTCTCTGTCAACTTGCCCGTTGGCCAGAGAAACGGGACGTGTGCGGTGTTGCGATCGTTTCTAACCAAACGCATCGGAGAGAAAGGGAGGAAGACTGTGAGAGACTGTTGTTGCCCGGGCGAGAGAAAGATGGAGCGAAAGGAAGGGTTGCCTGGAAGAGGAGAGAAAAAGGGAAAGAAGGAATATGAAAGAGAACTGAAACCCGTGACCACCCAGTGAGACCAGGGGACTCAGAGGGGGTTGGTGGTACTTTCAGGTGCCTTGGGACTACCGCCCCTATCAGCCGGAGACACGTCGCTACACAGCTTCTCCACAGAGTACAGAATCATTCCCGAACAATGAGCGGACCGATGCAAAAGGGCGTGGAACGTGTGCGAGAGCGTGTGTACTGCGGGAATCGTTAGGGGGAACGCGTAGATCGGGATCGAGGAATGCGTGCTGTGTAACCGCGATGTGATTATTTCGCCATGACGGAATGCGCGCGAGGGGTGGGAGGAAACGATTAAAGGGTGCGTAGACTCGCGAAAACGGGGATATTGCCATCCCCCTGTGTCGACACGGGGTTGCGACTCGCGCCTAACGACTCCGATTAGATCGCGCGGGAGAGCGACCGGGGATGACTCGCGATAGACGTCTCGGTTCGCGACGGGAGAAAATCCGGTTCTTCTTTCATGACCACCGTTTCTTCCATTCTTCCTTTGACTAATAACGCGACACACGGTTACATCGAGTTGCCTGCTAAGGTCGAGGCTGCTTCGCTGGACAGACGTAACGACCACTTCTTCCGTACGTAATCGCGCTAACGAGTTTCCTTCCCTCTTTTCACCCCGGAGCCTTTGCATCTGCGTGGCGAGGAAGCCTCGCAACGCGAACCTCCTGTCATCTCGTGACTTGCACGGACTTCGGCGAGATCTTACGAGATCTTGCGCGGGAAATGCCGCGTCTTCTCCTCTGTGCTTTCTCACCCAGCTTCTCTGTCGTTTCTTCTTTCTTCCCGTCCTCGCCACGCCGTGTTGGAGAACCGTGTTGGACAGTCTCCTTGGTGTGCTCCTGCCACGCGAAAGAGTCCGAATACGGAGTAATCTCGAAGGTGTAGTGGATACGCGATGTCGTGATGTCACCGTGCGAAATTGTACACCGATTGCGAACTTTTGTTATCTTATTTATTGTTTGGATTATGTGCACTGCGTTCACAATACAATTGTTGTTCTTTCAGAGATTCACATGTTTTCTTTTCCACGCGCTTTCCGTCACCCTCCATTGTACGCGATTTTGCTAATTAATCGACGAATTTGCCGCGTTATTTCAACGATACTTCTGTTATTATCGTGCTTGTGCTTTTCTCTTTTCTTCTTTTCCTTTCTTTTATTAATCGCGCTACTGTTCCAGCCGAACGATTTTAAATACAATTAACGCGTAGCTATTTTATACTCGTCCCAAGTAAATATTCATTGCACGGTGCAATGCGAAAAGTCGGCAGGAGTTGATTAAATTTGGAGTAAATCGGTTTCAATTTTGAACACGTATTAACCTAATTCTTATAATCTTCGCGCTAATTGAAATTTCCGCTTTCAGTGGGTACCATCAAATTAATGGCTGTAGCGATTCGTTAAATAAACGAGAGATATAGCGCGTTAAGCAGCGAAATGTTGCACCGTGCTGCTTATCACGGCACACCTCTCCCACGCTTGTTCGCAAACATTTCACATTCTTAAACATACTACTAGAAATTACACGCCGCTTTTTCGCCAGCGAATTACACCGAATTATCTTACCTGCAAATACTGCTTGCCGGTGTATAATTAATCCCGCCCGCTTTCGTAAGTTTTCAAACTTCGGGAAATCAATTTTCCCAGAACCGCGGCAAACTCTGTTAATTATTAATTTCGCGTCGAATCGCGGAGCCAAATTTACGCCACTTTTCCCATCCCAAGAACCTTTCGATTATTTCAAGTCAAAATTATTCTATCCACTCAATTCGCTGATTTAAGATAGTTTCCAATTTTACCCAATTTCGATCCAAAACCAACTACAACGCGCTTATCTCGATTGAATCATTTCTTCGCGAAATTCAGAAGTTATTGGCGTCAAAGTTACAAATAATTTATGGGATCCATCAATGAAAAATTCACGTAAATTCCGAATATGTAGAAAAATTTAATCAGCGGTTCACCAAATATCAACTCTGTTCGCTCGAAACCCAGGTGTATCGAGTTTCCGATTATCTCTCTAATCGCCATCGGGATTATCGCATAAAGGATCCACGAATTACAATCTCAACCCCGTATCGGACCTCGTACTCTTCCACGAGACGTTCTTCGCGGCTTAACAGGTGCCATCTTGGAATTGACACCTCCGTGCCAATATCTACCAGGGTGGTAGCAGTCGCTGACTAGTAGTCTCCGGCACGATCGATGGGGTTTCTCCGAGAACGCTCTTTCACCCCCGCGGTTCGTTGCACTGCGTGCACACGCGGCGCGTAGAACGCGCGTATCGAAGTCCCGTCCTTTCGTCGGGGAAGCCGTGCAACGTGGCGGGCCAGAGGGTGGCCGGGGGTAGTTCGGTAGGAGAGGTGCACCGTCGTATTTCACAGTCATTACCGTAACGTGTTACCGTGCGCGCTCGTAATCGGGGAAGCCGTGCAACGTGGCGGGCCAGAGGGTGGCCGGGTAGGAGAGGTGCACCGTCGTATTTCACAGTCATTACCGTAACGTGTTACCGTGCGCGCTCGTTCCACCACGCAATAAATCCTCGGTTACCGTTACCATGGATCGCCGGCAAAGTGGGAGCGGGTGCTGCAGGGGTTGCAGGGGTGTACCGTGGCGCGCTGCACCCCGCTCGAATCAGCGACGCGGTCTCTTCGTAACAGTCGTAGCCTCTTGTTCCTCTCTTTCTCCCGTTCTCACCTGGCACCGTTCCTCGAGCAATCGAGAGCCTTCGCTTCAGCTGGTTCCGTAAAAGAATTTCACCGTTTGAACTGGGGTGACCTGGTATCCGAAATCCAAAGCTACGTTTCGACGCTGAGATCGTCTATTCCTTCTGTTTTCGCTTTATTGGTTCCGTGTATCTGTTCTATCTTCGTTCGATCTGTAATCGAGATAATCGGCTGACAATCGAGATGTTTTCGTCGGAATCAACCCCTTGCGGTCTCAGTCGCGCTTGATGATATCCTGTACCGATCATAGTGGAAAATCGATTCGGAAACGATACTCGAAATTCAGCCCATTTTCATATTTTTCTAAAGAGTACGCACATTTTCGTCCAGTTACATCGAAACGCTAAGAGTTACGGTTTCACGGACGTGTCACGAAATTAGGAAGACTCGCGAGACCGCAGAGGGTTAGATCTACCTCTGTCGGGAAACGACCCCAGACACAACAGCCTTACCGTCGACGGTGTTCTCTTCCGCGAATTCGACGATTCCGCTTCTCCGACGTCGCGCGTTTCTCGAGGAACCGCGCCACTGTACCGCGCACGCGAGTACGCGCGTACACCCGCACGCCGGACACCGTTGTACATATCGCGCGATGTAGCTTTCAGTGGAAGCTTTCGAGCCCGGGTCGAGTCGGGTTCGCGCTGAGAATCCCAAGTATCCGAAGCCTACACGCGACACGTGCCGTGCCGTGGATTTCGCGGCGTCATCGCGGCGCACGCGTCGGCGACCACTCGTTTTCGGGACGAGCGGAATCCTATCTTCGTCTACGTGTTCGGTACAAATGCGTTGGGGATAGCAGGAATACACGGGGGCGGTCGGAAAGCGGTCGTGGCCGCGTACTGCACGCGCCTCCGCGTGTCCGCGCGACGCGAGCCGCTTTCGGGCCAGCGTGTACATACGCGCGTTTATACGGTTACATATGGCCGGGTGGGTGCGTGCGTGGGTGCGTTGGGTGCTTCGAAGATCGGGACGAGCTGACCGTGTAGCGGCATACCTTTTCCTCTCGGTTTCCGAGGGTCGAGACGTTTGGAAATTTGGGAAATTTGGGGAAATCGGGCTGGTGGCGCGTTTGTAAACGTCGAACGAGCGGATTATTCCGTGGTCCTTTTAATTTCGAGGCGGTCTTTGGCAAGGTTTAGTCGCCGATGGAGACCGATCGTGGTGGTTTGGGGATGCATTGGACTGTAAATAGGGTTAGCGTGGCGTGCACGAGTACGGTCAGCGATAACTCAACGGCGCGCGGGTTTTCGCTAGCCGAGCACTCACCCGGGCACGTACCTACCCGTGGAAATATACATACTTATATATATATATATATACACGATTCGTATAAATAAGAGGAAGAATTATATACATACAAATATAAATATATATATAAATATACAAAGGGAACTATGTAAATTAATGTTGTTCATATTTGTTGAAATACGGACCGGATATAAATCGTCGATCGAGTCATTATTCGTCTGAACCGCCATTGATCGACGTGTATTAAGTATCGCGACCGCGATACGCGGCGTCATTCGTCGGATCGGCCTCTCTGATTTTTGCTTTTCACAGGGAACACGATCGCCGATATTCTCTCTTTCTATCCCCCCGCTATTCTTTTTCTCCCTCTCTCTCTCTCTCTCTCTTTTTTTTTTTTTTTTTTTT
>NW_016909584.1:830002-853152 GCF_001483705.2 Eufriesea mexicana
TTTTTTTTTTTTTTGTTTCCGGCGCGTTTCGTTCTATCTTGTTTCGTTCCCTATCCCGTTTAATATCGTACGGTGTTTCGGGTGTCGAACAATCATTGTTGTCGCAAACAACGCGATATTGCGACGCTTCTAATTACAAAGAACGATTTGACTGACAAGCCAGATTTTGTTCGGCCGCGATTGGCCCGGGCCGTGTTTCCGAACATGCTCGCCAATCGGTCGAAACGATCGTATTGTCTGGCTGAAAGAGCTCTATTTTTCCCCCGGTTCCATCGCTATCTTTCGCGAGAGACGCGTAACATTCCGATCGATTCGGTACGTGACTGGTCGATGCATGAAACTCGCGATTTACATCTTGACTCTTTGTCCCGACCGAGCGTTTCGTCACGCCTCGATGTATCGATCGCGTTCTTCGCAGAGGGAAGTACCTTTCCGCTTGCTAAGTACAATGAATTTATCGTCCCGCGCGGAAACGATTTATCCGGCATCGAGAGTGCCGCGTTTGTCCGAGGTGGAGCGTTCGCATGCGTCGACGAGTCACGATTTTTCTACCTGGCAGAGGAGAACAGTGTTGGGAAAGCGTTAGCGCGAAGCCGGGGAACGGAACGAGCGCGATTTCGCTGCGAGCCTGTTTGTCGAATATTTTTCACGACGGCACGAAAATCGCAGCTATCCTTCCCCAACGCTGAGCAACAACGAACCACCGAGCACCCTTAATCGCTCCGGTATCCGCTAGAACTCGTGCGCGGGAATAACCGAGACCGTGGGTAAAAATCGGAAAGACACGAGAAAAGAAAAAAAAAAAAAAAAAGAAAAATATATAAAGAGAACTATATATGTATATATATATGTACACCGTTCACTCAGGTGAATCTCTTGACCGGAAGTTACGAAAATGTTCACAGACGCATGGCTGGCAAACTCTGTGGTCCTTCGTCAAGCAAAGCGTCGTCTGCCTCTACCCCCATTCCATTAGGTACTGCTAAAACAAAGCAAACAAACAATGATAATGACAAAGAAAGAGACACACGAGATACGTCGAAAGGCGAACGAAAAAGAGAAAAAGCGCAGAGAAAAAGAGCGAAAGCGACACGCGCACGCAACACGTCCACACACGCATACACGCGACACCTGTCCACACCTTGCCACCTACAGTTACCACGCACACACGCGAACGCGTACACGCATGCACACGATGGGACACGTACACGGGGAGGTGCGCGAGCACAGGCTCGCCGCACGCGCGAGAATAGCTGCGATGCAAGGAAAGAGATTAGTCGCGAAAGCGCAGCGCTGCTTTCCGCAGAAACGAGAAAAAAAAAGCGAAAGAGTTTCACGTTCGAACAGACAGGAACGAAGGAAAGTCCCTGCAAGGAAAGAAACGGGTAAAACACGTAAACACCGTACCGAGAAAGGGAAAAGAGAGAAATCGATGCGCGCGAGACGAGGGCCCGAGCATTTATCCGGCTGCCCGACCACCACCACCGACCTTCTCTCTTTTTTCTGCTCCTCCATTTCATCCACTAAAACTACTACTACTACTACTACTTCTACTACTACTACTTCTACTTCTTCTTCTTCTTCTTCTCTTACTGGTAGAACCGTAGGTAGTTAATGTGTATCTTCTCCTATACCGTCACACTTCGAGAGGAAACCATAACGAGGAAACAGAAAAGAGTACAGAGATGAACGCACGTCCGAATCTAGGATGCCCAATGGCGAGGCTGCCGCCGGGTCGCGAGCAAATAGTTCGTTAAACGCATTTTCGAAATCCGCGTTTTCATTCTTCTTTCTCGTCTATTCCTTCGTCGAATATTCTCAACCAACGTTCCAGGAATTTTATCGCAAACGAGATTTTAACGCTTATCGCTCAGACTGTGATCCTAGGACATGTCTTGTGTTCCACCGCAAGCGACATCCGATTCTTTTCATTTTCTAACTCGCTAAAAATATGCAGCTACCTTTGACAAAATTCACATCGATCTTTATTTAGACGGTATATCGTGATTACTCTTCGTTTCTATTTTTATTAGGCCTCTGTCAAACGATACCAATAGCGTACGCTGCATTTGGGACCCCGTCAGAGGATACGTCGAGAATTAGTTTGAGTTGCCGATCGAGCGATAAGGGTTGACACTCTCTGGAGAATTTAGTCCCAATTTGGGTGATTTTGCGAAATATTTGACCACGCGATCCGCGTGCCAGCTTCGCCAGTCAGCCAGAGCATAGCCGAGTGCATAGGGCTAGGTTGCAGAAGGTAAAACAGCGATCTAGCGCAAGAGAAAGAAAGAAGTCGACGCGAAGATCATTCTTACCCCTTCGTTACTGTGCACGAGTATGTGTGTGGGGAGGGAAGGTTGTAACGAAGCGAGAAACGAGTCCGTTGGATGACGTACAGCGCGGCAGACAGCCGCAGAGTATAATCGCGAAGCGGTTTATCGAGAAGAGAAATCGTGCGTAGGTCGCAATCGATATTTACGATTGCGACACCCGGATCCTTTCTGTCTCTCTGTCTCTTTTCCCCACTTCCATCCCGGAGACAACCCGACCATACCCACCCCTCTTCTCACGTCGTCACATCCTGTCAACTGGATCCCCGTCAGTCTGGAAGAAAGTTTAACGTGTTTCTCTCTTGTAGTCGTTTGATCTCTGTAGTGTTCGATACGTAGTCACGTTCTATGTAATCTCTAAGCTAAAACAGTTTTAATCGAAAACACTTAGCGTAGGTCATATAGATATAAAACGAATATAGGCGTTTCCGGGCGTCCAGGCCGAAGCGTGTTGCCGGTGTCCTCGAGGACGATCCTTGGGAAATGCCACGCGAAGAGACGATTCGTCGACTCGATCGCGAACATGGAGGATATTTTCTGAGAATTTCGGCCGGCGTGTTTTAAGCTCCGTTTAAGTAAACATACCGCGGTTACGGTGTATGGCGAAGTTTCGAAATAACGTCGGAGCGGAGCCCGGAGAGCGTCTACGGACGCCGGAGCAATTTATTTCGGAAATACGTTTCGTGCTTTCGAACACGGTCAAACGGATTGAATATAAAACGTTAATAAAGGCACGTCACGCGCTCGAGCGTGCGCGGGAACGCCGCTTCATTGGAAATTCTTGATTTCGGCCGTTTCGACGATTTATTTCGGTTAACGCCGGTCACGGCGGCCATGGCGACGTGGGAAATCGGCAGGACGCCGAGGTCGCGACGCCGCTATCTCTTATCCAGAGCAAATTACGTATCGCTAAACGTAGAGTAAGGCATCCGCTGAGTTAGGCGAGAGTAAAAAGATTAAAAAAAGGAAAAAAAGAAACGTAAGAAAGAGAGTACCTCGACCCTCGTAGAAGAGATTACCGCACCGATGCAAACCGCCCAAAAGACAGTTAAACGAGAAAATTATGCTTTTTGTATCGTTCTCCCGTACTACCCTCCACGCCTGTTCGATGTCCTCGATCTCCACCCTCCGCCACCCTTCTGTCGAACATTGAAAATGGAACGTAAAAGCAAGGACGACATTCCGATTAACATCGTTCCCTCTTTCTCTATCTCTTCTTCTTTTCTATTTTCTTACCTTTCGCTCCTTTGTCTCGAAACGATCGCGTTTCCAGCGAATCCTAAGTTCGTAATTCGATCGGTTCTCAATTTTTCGACAACCACGTCGAATATTTTATTCTCTTTTCGCGAAACGATCACCGAGGATCGTGTTTTTTTGTCGAAATTTTATGTCGTTCGATTTTTCAAAGATTTCCGCGAGCTCGCGTAATGGCGGAAAAGGACGCGCCTCGAATGAGTCACGCTTGCTCGGCCGATGATTACGAAACACGGACGCTGGTAATTAAGGCTCGATTTCAATTAATCCGATAAATAAAGCGGTTTAATGCTTCCGTAGTATCCATCGTCGCGCTCGCGAACAAATTATATTCTGCCTCCGGCGAACGATTTCGAAAACAGTCGGGATCCGACCAATCCCTTAATAGGACTATTGATATCGCATTAACGTCGACAAACAGAGCGCACATCGACACCGTCTCCCGTCAGCCCGTCCGCCGCGCGTGTGTACCCCGGTTTCGAATCGGTGAGCGGGATTAACGTTGGTAATTAACTGCGACAAGACTCGACGAGGAAAATTCATTCGATGACGCGTCGCCACGAGGTCCTTTCTCGAGCCTTGCTTTCTCCATCGGTCCGTTTCGAGGCCCTCCGCCATGTTTTATCCGCACCCTTTCATCACCACCCTTGGTGTCTCCCTTTGCAACGTGTACCACACGTTTGCAAACACTGTGATCCGCCATTTCGATTCCGTTGCGCGTGTGATTTCCTTCTTCCTCCTCTTCTTCTTCTTCTTTTCCTACCTTTTTTCTTTTTCTTCCGAGTCGTCGTTAATGAACGAGGAACGAGAGACGGAACAGAAGAATGAAAGAATAGAAAGAAAAGGGAATACGAAAAGTGAGAAAGGTCGAAGCGATTCCGCGAGGGATCGCGAGCCACGAAACCGTGTCTACCGAAATTTGCGCGAGTCGCGTGAACGCGAGGCGATTTACAGGAGGTCGCAAAAGTGGACGAGGACGAGTCCTGGTCTCTTGTACCTTGTGATACGTTTGTCGAGAGGAAGCGAGGATTCACGAGGGAAGCTGACGAGGTTTTCAAGCGCTCGCTTGCACGGGTTTATAATTTTTCTCGATAGCGCCAGCGACGAGCTCGCGCGAGAGCGCCGGACGAGAAGAGATCGGAATGAGAATGGAAGGACGAAGGAAAGAGAGAACGAAGGAAATGATAAGACAGTGGACGTCGAGGATCTTGCGAGAAACAGAGAGAGAGACGATTCAGTCGCTGGCGTCGATTAAAGCCGATGCCATAAGAGAAGACACATCTGTCCTGAGCTTATACATATGTTAACGACACGATGCTTAAACGATATTATTGATACTTTTATGCGTGGCTATAGTTCGCTCGCGTTAACATCACCGTCCCCTTTGACAAAAAAGCGATAAAAAAGAATAAGAAAAATAAGAATAAAAATAGATAAATAAATAAAGGAGCGAGAGGAACGGAAAGAAAGAGGAGGGAGGGTGTAAGAAACGTGAGAGAGAAGAGACGATTTATTGTTCGTCGCGATCACACGCTGTGCGGGAACTTTTTCGATTTTTTCCTTCTTCGTACTTTCGATCGATTTTTCCCGTTTATCGTTTGCCGCCGAAACGAAGATGAGAACGAAAGGGTTGAAAAATGGCGCCGTTAAATTGCCGCGATACCGGTAACCTCGGTCTGGAAAGAAATTGATGCGGTTAACGTTATCGAGCTATGGTCCGATTGTTGCTATTCGTAAGAATTGTTGTTATATCGCTGTGATCGCGCGTGGGTTTCTATAATACGTTGCCCGATCCGGAATCCGATCGATCCGATCGCCTTTTGCGCTCTCACCGAATTATTTGCGTCGACGACGTGTGAACGAAGTGCCAGGGAGGCACGGCATCCGTAAGAATACTTGAAGACACGCGTCGTTCTCGTCACTCGTATAAGTTAGAAAATTGGGGAAACGTTCAAAACATTATACCGTCCATGATGATGATGATGATGTTGAAATGTTTAACGGGTAAATCGTTAATGACGATCGAAATAACGCGTTTCGTGCTAATCGGTCCATTCGATTTTTGCCGGTCTTTTGTCTTCCCGGTCTTTCCGTTGCGTCGAACCTAATAATTGTCTAAGAGGATAATCTCGGTAACGCGGACACCACATCTCGCGTGTAAGAGAACGGAATTTCACACTGATTTACCCGCGAGAAATCTTGATCGTCGATCGGTGATACTTTGTCGTCGTTGCTTTTTCCAGTTGTACATAATATGCTTTAAAGCTCGTTACACGGACACACACACACGCACGTAACATCGAAGAAACGTTGACGCTGCTCTCGAACGTATTCTTATTGTCGCGGAAATTGTTGCGTTTTTCCGAGCATTCTTTTCCGAACATTCGTTACACGCGGCGATACACGCGCTGTTTTAACGGAAATTTTCTCAGGAAGTACACTTCAAGTTTTCTTACCCATGCTTACAGATGACGTTCGACCCATTGGCCGATGAGAATTGTATATTATACATACGCGTATATATATATGTTTCTTCGTGTAAATTTAAAGGATGAAAAAAGAAAAAGAAAGGGAAAAGGAAAAGAGCGAAAACGAAACGCTTCTTCTTTGAAACTCTATTGCTCTAACGACGATGCGCCTTGGAAACGATGCTTGTAAAGGGATAACCGAATTTCCGAGACCATCCAGCTGGGTTCGGGCAATTTATTAAAAAACACCAACGATAAGACGAGAGAACAAATCGATGAGTGGAAATCTGCAGTCACGAGAGTTTTTGTAAACGTTTCAATGGGTACTCGGTAAAGCGAATAAAGAAAATAACGAAACTAAATAGAAAAAATGGAATAAATGAAAAGAAAGACAGAAAGAACGATAAGATGAACAAAACGTAACACCTAATGTCCATCAGAGGTATCGCTCTGAAGCAAAATGAGAGAACAAGTTTATTTACACGTGCGTACATATTAACGACACAATGTAATGATTCGCTGAAGCTCTATTATTATAACGATTAAGGATTATAAATAATGAATGTCTGTAATAAATAAAAACTACCACGCATACGGATGGTATTGAAAGGAAGAAAGAACATCCATCGTGTCTCGTGTTAGAAGAAAATGATCTAGAAGCGGTGTTCCACCTGGTTTATTGCAATTTCTTATTTCACGAAACGAAAAATCGTCGAAAAGGGACGAACGAGAATATTCGTAACACGTTTCTTCTAATACGAGATGATATTTCTCAGTTGGGACTACTATGAGCTAGGTATCATCTGACATAATCGGTACGCTTGTTTCACCAAGTAATTAAATCGAGCTTTATCACACCGCACACTTACATTCCGGCATTGAACGCAGAAAAACCGACCCCCTGTAATTGTGTACTTTCGAACGAGTGCAGTTCTGGTATTACGAGTCGAGTTGAAGGCAGTGAGCAACTTTGACTTGCATTTTCTAGGGGGCACTCGAAACTTACGATGCTGGATTAAGCGCCTCGTCGACGCAACGATATCGAATGTCGCGCAACTCGTATCCCCTCAATTAGAAGAAACTTTAATAATACGATTTCTATACCATTAATTAAATCACGTGCACACCCAATCGTCCCCCCCGGTAACTACTCTTAAACCAGAGTTTCCCAGCATTTTTTTACTCATGGCCTTCCCTCGTCTTCGAATTCGTTACAAAACAAAGTAAACGTTAGATATCCATACCGTAGTCTTATTTATTTTCAAAACACACGGTACAATCATCTTCGTGCAACCCCAAAGCCTCAACCCCCGATATGAAATATTTCCACAGGTATCGTAAACATCCCCCGATTCTCTTTTCCCTCGACACGCGAATCAGAGTCGTAGATAGGATAACGACGCGAAGTAACGCAAGAGTCCCTCCTTCGAGGCTTAATCCAGCAGCAGTGCAGTAATTCCCACGAACTTAATGTTAATGTAACCATAACGCGATACACGATAAAGTTGTATAATCGCGATGTCCCGGGGAAAAGTGTGCATAATGTAAGATCGGTGATGTCTGTTGTTGGGTAGGAGCGGTCGTGTACCGCGCAGTGGGGCCAAGGGTGGGCCGAGTGTCCGTGAGCCCCAGCGGGGGTTGCACCGGTAAGCTTCAACCCCAAAGTGCCAGGTTGTTCCACCAAGTTCTCGTGTTCTCGCTCGTGTTGACGGTAACCGTAATCCGTAGTACGTAGTACGTACCCAAATTCCACGTACACAATCACAGACACGCTCACGACACGTTCACCCACCCGTCCACTCGGACACCGTAACGCACCCCCATGATGCGGTGTATCGTATCGCGAATCGGTTTGTTACAGTCATCGATTCGAAGTCGGTTGAGCGATAATCTGCTAACCGTTGCTGCAACCCGGGATGCTCGATTCGGCAACGTTTTGATAGACAATGGCTCGTCGTTCCGGTAATTACGGTATTTTTCTTAGAGTATGTTAGTGGCTGCGCGGGCACGACGACGAGCGTCGCGGCGCGATCGATAAGGGTAATTATTAAGGTACAATGGAGGCCCGGTTGATCGTCGAAATACGGGGGGATAATTAGTAAGCTGAAATTATAACCGCGTTATTTTTCGTTTGCATGAAAATCACGTTGCGGGATACGAGAGCTGTCAAACGAACCTTTGTTCGGTAATTAATGCGCGTGTACGGAGCTTGAATTTTGTTCCGATATCCGGCCGGGAAATACGCCGCATAAGACACGTCTGAGTACCTTCTCTTGGAAAAAAAAAGAAGAAATTACGTTCCGCTCGTTGCGCGGCGTAAAATCGTGGATCAAAGTGTGGCGGAATGTCGCGGCGATATTATTTTCGTTCTACGTTCTACCGCAATTTCAAATAATTCCGCCGGCTCTATGCAGATCGTCAACTCACCCGAAACTAATGACTCGGTTTAACCATCGGCCAACGGAAACGCACGCAGGCGCGCGCGCTCCCGCGCGCTAATGCGAGCTCGTTCCATGCTAAATCGTGTACTCGTCGCTTAGAAATCTACCGAAATTATGTACTATATCGCTGAACCGTAAATTCGCGCAAACGTTCGCGACCCTCTGACCATACACCGTCACCAGTGCACACCAATTATCCACTGAACACATCAACCCTTTACACGGTCCACGTTACTTGTTCTTAATTAATTGGATACGAGTCGTTGTTGCCAATTAGTTGTCTTAGGTACCCATAGTTCGAGCATTGTTAAACGATAGTGTTTTATATTGGATTGGTAGGAATTTTGGTACACATACTGTTATATATTTATACATATATATACATAAATATTACTGTATACTCTTATGGAATGCTTAGGAGACAGAACGTGGTATTTGTTAATAGTTGTGCATCCGTTTGTTCGTTGTTCCGCCTGTAACCATTTCGTCAGCGAGGTCGACGATCGACCAACGCACGCGAACACCTCGCGAACCGGAAGCGGACCGTGTGATACATGAAAAATAAATTCGCAACGAGGCGAATTTCCAATTCGTTCTGAGTTCTCCCGTTCCTTGGCGGGAATCGAACGGGAAAACACGGACACCCGGCCATTTCGTCGGCTCAGACGTACCGGGACGTGCCAGAGAAGGGTAAAGGATAGAAAGGAAACCGGTTCGTTCCAATTTTTTTAATGTAATTGGATTATACCGGTGAAACGATCGGGTTCGTTGATTTACGCGAAGAAGAAACCGGGACGCGTGCTCGTATATCCTCCTCGTCGTTCCCGGAATATTAATATCGAACCTATTAGCAGCCGGGACCGTGTCGACGTCGAAAGCGTCTTTCTCGATTCGATCTGTTCCCGATGCTCGCCGTGTTTTACCACCCCCGTGTGTATGCGCGCGCGCCGGAGCTCACTCGTCGAAGGAAAAACACATATTTCACGCGCGGACGGAATTTAATTCGGCGAAAAGTTCGTCGACTGTTTTTCGGCTTGCACGTTGGATTTGTTCAAACGATAACACGCTCTCATCCGCTCGTATCGACGATTAAAGGTGATAGAAAAAAAGAGAAAGGAAGGAAAAAAGAACGTAATGGAATTTCGAATGTGTTCTACGTAGGACGTAATGGAATGGAAATTGAACACACGCGTTGAATAAAAATGTCGACGCAGTTAATCACCGAGAGTTCCAACAATTTCCGCGATACCGCCGCGCCGGACGTCGCGCGGACGAAAATGGACGAAGGGAATATAAAGGGTGGGTCGAAACGAAGCGATTTGCCGGTCGATCGGGAACCGAGTCGCCGCGTAATCCGTCGCCTTTTAATTCCACGTCGATATCTCATTACGTTGCCTTTTAATCGCCGGTATAATTAGTATTTCAGGGTCGGAGTCGGACGCCGGTGAGTATCGAAGAAGCGACCAAAGGGTGGGCCGCCTCGGCCAGCGATTCCGCGTCGAAACTTTCGAATTACTTTTCGTCCACTCTTTTCAATCTCCCTTTCCCCATCGTCCCTGTCCCCCGTTCCATTGTTCGTAATGCATTTCTGTTTCTCCGAACGACTTCTGTTTACCCGAATTGATACAGCATTCCGAAAACTTTCCATTCGAGCTCGACTCCCTTTCCACTGGCCCTTGCTGCGCCCTGTAACCCGTCACGTCGCCTCAACTTCTTCGATACTTCCGGTCCGCCATGTGACATCCGCGAATCGTGATGTCTGCCTACGTTTTGAGACCGAATTAATCCCGCGTGGTGTACAGGAATACGAATCGTTGGCGAATTTTTATTTTTCTTTCTCTTTTCTTCTTTCTTTTATTTTTTTTTTTTTTTTTTTTTTTTTTTTCTTTTTTTCTTTCCTTTCCATTTCGATGTTCGCTCATCGGATGAAAGCGGACCCAGGTGCGGCGAACGTTTGGAGTTCGGCTCGAGTAATACTTGATAGAGATTAGAATCGTAACGTAGACGCGTCGATACGCTGTTTCTACGGGGTACTCGGCCGATGACGATCGTTTTTCTACGTAACATCGATAGAGTAAACTAATATCTCCATTGCGCTGTAATACTTCCTATATTCTACTTTCTACGTGTGGTACTCTTCTCTATAGTATCTAGAATAGCCCAACAGTAATGGTAACTGAGAGACTTTTGACTAATGTGTATACATATACATATCTATATTACACTTATATATATATATATACTTAAATCCCGTATCTCGTACTGGTGTTGGATGATTGCCTAGCTCATAGTACATAGTTAATTTCCAAGATTTCCAGTTTTATTATTCGTAATGAGTAAACAAGCCTAAACCGCTGCATTAGTTTTCACTAGAACTTAGCCTAACGTTTTTAGACCTCTTCTTCTTTTTTTTTCCATTTTTTTTATCATTTCTCTTTCTCTATCTCTCTCTCTTTCTCTCTCTCTCTCTTCGAAGCAGAAACGTAACCGCGAGAGATTCGCGTGTACGATACGTATATGCGCGACTATATATATATATATCATATACGGTAGCATGGAGGAGGAAAGCTTTTCGAATCCTTCCCGAAACGCTCGCGAATGGATTTCCATCCGCGAAACGAGAAGCGAACATGGCCGACCCTGAGTCACGGCCTGGTCCCAGGATTTATCTCTCGCTCGCAACTTTTCGGCCAAACGCCGTATTTCCGATCGAAGGGATGCATGCGTTCAGATTCGATGTCTGTAGTTCTAGTGAAAACTGAGAAAACGGTGAGAGAAACAAAAGCTTTTCCTTGGTCGCGCGACCCATAGCCACACGAGTGTGCCAACAGTCGATGATGACCCTCGATTCGATTCCAGTCCATCCGGTTCCGAATCGCAGCCACTCGTCGTCTCGCTTCGCTCGCTCGCGGATCGCTCGCGGATCGCTCGCGGACCGCGCGTGCAATTCCAACCCGCTTTCATCGCGCGAGAAACGTTCGCGACTGTGTTGTTACCCGATCCTCGTTCTCCGCTCGCGGCGAGGACACCGTCGCGCGTTCTCGAGCCGCGGACAACACGCTTGGAAGCTGAACGCCAGCTTCCGTGACGCGACACGCGGCGCGATTCGTCGCGAGGCTCGCGTTCTGTTCGTCGCGTTTGCACCGGCTATGGGTCACACTTTGTACCGCGTGAAACCTTGGCTAAATTCGAGTCGAGTAATCGCAAATGAGAGGAGGGCAGACGTCTGGGACAGGACTGTTGCCGAGACCGATGACGAAGACTACCTCGAAGATGCAGTCACCTAGGGGCGAGTAATCTACCATCTACCTAAACCTACTGTCTCTTAGAAACGTCGTCGTATATACAGTGGTTTTTTATTATTGTTATATTTTTCTTATTATTATCATTATTATTATTCTTGTTACACATTATTCATAGTAATGAGATCTAGCCATGACCACGACGGGACGATGGTTGGTTGATGTAACGAGGGTAGTATTACGGGCGCAGAAGCGGAGTGAAGCGGTATCGGGCATCCGTGACAGTCGAATCTCTGTTGCATCAACTGCGGTATTAATCCTCCCGTGGTGGTAGGAGAACGTAGAGAACTTAGACAAATCGAGCTGAACGGATATAAATAGCCTCTGGTTAGAAGCAGTGAGTAGTAAAAGAGATTCGTTGTCAACTTGACTTTTGTAATTTAACGTTTTAAGTAATTGATCTAGTTAGAGTATAGGGTTGCCAACTGAGACGTTTTTCGCGAAATTGATCACCGTTCGCGTCGCATCGAAATAGTCCCGTTGCCGGTTTGACCGTGTTGCCGACAAGACATACGCGAGGCCCGCGCGAAACAAGGGTAGTTGGCAGCCTTAGCGGTGTTTAGGCTATACTAGTCAGAATTTCGAACTTAAAATAGAACACGTCGACCGACCGTAAACAGTATCTTTATTCGTTGAAAGAGAATCTTTAAGTGTCGTCTCAGTTTGATTAAATGGTTATAGACACAGTAGTATGAAGGAGGGCGAGCTCGAGGGCGGTCGTCGTGGCGATGAACGATGAACGCGTCCCCCGACCAACCCCCTCGAGGTCGCCTGGCCATAGTTCATAGAACGACTTGATAGAACAGTAGATTAGTGCGTAGATAGTATGAGAGTGAAACCTTTCTTTTGTGTGTCGTGTGTATATCCGCAGATTTTTAACTGTCCGTATCTTTTTAATACGTATTATATATATACATATTATATTGTTATCCTTTTCTATTGTACTGACCAACCCGCTGTATCTGCGAATAGTAATTTTTTGGATACGTTTAGCACTTGGATACCTGTTACACCTCGAACCGTTGTTACTGTTTTTTACATACCGTTGGAGTTTACTTGACTAGTCTGTTAGAACGCTAATTATCTTAGTTAATATTTAGCCGAGTGAGACACAGTTTTGACGCGTACGTAGTACTTAGAGAGTTTCGACGTTGAAGATACTCGATTGTATACTTTTCACCACTATTTTTATGCCTTATCCATACTGTTCGAAGGTTCACGATTATTATCGGTATATATTCGTTCGTTGAATACGTGTGTGTAGTTTAGGATGTGCAGATTGAACCATGTTAAAATTGTTCCCTTTGTTGACGCTTCGCGTTCTCGTCGCTGCACGAGGACTACGCAACCAACTAACAGCCCGCTGTTAATCAACTTATTAACCATCGACGTCACTGTTGATCGAGCGCGTGATTCGTCCAGTGTGTTGCTTCGTCGAGGCTGTACGCTTGAACATTTTTCAGGGTAACGAGGGTGCTTTTTCGCTGCACGAATGATCGAGTCGCGATCGCTGAACGCTTAAATCATGCATTAATAATGGTAAACGATGCAATCACGTTGCGTTACGTTCAGACACGATAATCGTCTACTAAATACGCTATTTTAATTTTCCTCCATTTACTTTTCCCTCTATCCTCCTTCTCCCTTCACCTCCCCTTCGCTTCCAGGCGAAACGTCGTCGCCCTTCTCGAATTCGCGAATTTCAACAACCCGGGAGTCTCGTTAATCGCGCGTCGATCTCTCATCCCTCCTATCGTTTCGTAACGTCGCGTCATATTTATTTTTCCACCCCCTGCATTACCAACAACGCCGCCCCCGCCACGGCTCGCGCCGATATTTCAAGAAGACGTATTTTATCAGTGGCCCCGAGATATGTATCTTCCGCCACCCAGTCCTGTCCGAGGAGAACGAATCGGTGCTCGTACTAACGCTACGCCCGCGATACGTACACAGAAGCGTATAGAAATATTCCGGCGGTGAGACACGTGCATTTTATTGCTCGCTCTAAGGATCGCCGGGCATCGCAT
This sequence comes from Eufriesea mexicana, assembly GCF_001483705.2. Taxonomy (NCBI): domain Eukaryota; kingdom Metazoa; phylum Arthropoda; class Insecta; order Hymenoptera; family Apidae; genus Eufriesea; species Eufriesea mexicana. Next base: position 843,825 of record NW_016909584.1, read on the forward strand.
CGATCCTCCGGGATAGTTCCGTTCTTCCCGAACGCGTAGCCAACCAGACAGCTCGTTTGATTTCCACTCTTCGGTTTAGGAAGATATTCGCGAATCCAATATTCATTGGACTCGAGGAACTCCGTGAAATTTCCATTTTCGTCCGGCCAGCTCCAAAACAATCCGACCCGTCGCCATTTATACGATTCCCCCGGCTTCCTCGGTCGCTCTCGAATCGCTCGGTTTCTCGGAAAAGAAGGAAAATGGAAAACCAAGAACGGAAATGAAAATAAAAGCAGCAATTATTCCCGAAATCCGTTCATCTCCACTGCCGCGTCGATATTTCATCGAATTCGAGGCATCGATTCGAGCCGGGAAGAGCAACAGAAGCCACGCGTGTCGCTGCCTCGAGCAGCCCGAGAGTCAGCGTTTTAAACGGATCGAAGAATTAATCGACCTGTGCCAGACGACACAGGGTTGGCCGTTGCTGGCCGAAATCATTCTCCTGTCAGGACGTCACAGTTTCCTTGCTGGCCGATATTTCATATCCCACGAGTGGATTTCGCGGTGCAAAACCGCTTCCCTCCCGTTATCCAGACTCTCGATCGTATCTACGTCAGCTGGAGATACACTCGAAATAGATGAACTCTTGGCCTAGATCTTTATGCGTCCGTCGTTTCGATGAAAGCGATCGAATCCTCGCGAACGGCTAAGAATTTCGTTTCCAGATGTTGGCGCGCGCACCGAGGTACCTAGCGTTCTCTTGGCCCCGTGCGTTTTCCCATCGCGGCCATTTTTCGCTACGTCGAGCCCCGCGGGGCTCTGTCGAAGCTCGTGCCCCCCCCCCCTATCCCGCGAAAACCAGTAGCTCCGTGCCAGCCATCTCTACACGTGGCTCTCTTCCCTTTTTTTTTCTTCTATATTTTTTTCTTTTTTTCCTTTTTTTCTCTAACGAAACGTCCGATAAACGTCTGCGGGCGAAGTTTCCCGGTTCATTCGTCACCGGGCCCTGACAGCGCTCCGATTTTCGTCCTTTCCTTCCCCGGTGTCTCCGCCTCTCTTACGCTACGCCCTCTCAAACTTCCACCCGGTTCCATTGTTCGTCTGTTTGGATCGGGTTCGATGTGTCCTTATCGCGAGAGGCGTACACGTACGTGTTATCGATTGGCAGATTGAGTCTGTGCCCCTTGCTGTTCTGCGGCGGAGAATCGCGAGTCGATTCTGACACTGGGATTGCCGAGACGGGTGACGTATTTCTGTATTTTATTCTCACCCTTAGCGAAAATATGCGCGTGGTTCGATATTTCTAAACGTTCGTGAATTAAATTTACGAAAAATTCCTTGTTTTCCAATCGAAGCAGAAACAAGACATGTTCGAGCTTCGAAAGCACGTACAACAGCGATCGAATCTTCACGCAGCAATAACCTCGGTCTTACAATCTCCATTGCATTACGTATTCTACGCTTCCACGACCGAGGATACATCACGTACCCCCCGAGAATCGAAACGGACTTTTTAATCCAATATCGGTTAATCGGTTGGAGAATTTTCTTAAATCCCATTCGACGAATGCTTTTCCAAGGACTAAACATCGGGGGAAGATCAGGCCGCGATGGCATATTACTTTTCTTGAGACTCGTCTGCTCGTAATCCAGTGACGGACGCGTCGCGTTCTGGCCACGCTATTTCCATTTATAGTCGAGGATACGAGCATGGAAAAAGATACGAAGTCACGTAAATCGTCACGCGATAGAGACACGCGGCGGCGAATATTCCTCTGTAGCCTAGCAGTGGCTCGAAACTTCCGGCCAGAGGCCGACCGTGCCCGATAGAGACAAGCCACACCATTAAGCTGCGTGATACCCCATACAAATCACGTCGATCCGCGATTTATGGTCCGTTCACCCCCTCACGCTATCGCGTTATCAGTCCCGCCGGTTACGGTTCCTGAAACGAGATTCCACACTCCGGGAGAGCTCTGTTTTCACGCTGCCCGAGCGCGATTCTTTCCTCTTGCGTTAACGCGCCGTCTGGGAACGTTTTTCGCGCGGATCCGCGCGATCCTCTGCGTTTTGTCGCGTCGAATAAGCAATTTCGCCGACGTTACTCGGCAATATCGTTATTTTTGCCATCGAATCGTTGGAGAAGTCATATACTCGTTCCATCGTTGGTGCTTTTTAATTCCTTTTTCTCATCGATTTCGTTTTATTTTATTTTATTTTTCTTTCCATTTTCGTTCTTGGGATTTTTCGAAATCGCGTGGCAATTTATCGATTCCCGTGACCGAGTGGCTTCCAGGAATCGTCCATCCATTTAATTACCGCGAGAAATCTGTTTACAGCGTCTCCTTCGATCCCCGCGAGGCTCGCGATGTTTCATTTAGCCTCCCGTAGACTCGCTAACCATTTATCCGTACTCGGAGCCACTAACCCAATTAACCTGGAGCTGGCTTTAGCGACGTATCGTAATGTTTTGTGTTGCGTAGAAACTTTCAGCTACTACCATCGATCTCTTCTCACGTTTATTCTCTACTTTCGATGCTTACGTTTAAATTATCCTCCGCGTACGCGGTGGCTCTGGAGAGCGGATCGGGTCGTAGCTTGCGAGTAAACAGAGACGGAAGAAAATTAAATTGTCGCGTAATTATGTGCCCCTGTACAGTCGTGGAGGCATTCGAATCATTTTAAATCGAATTACGAATCCTCGGGTGCAGCGATCGATATAATTTTCCACGTTTTCCGTCTTCGTATTTGATCCCAGCTTCATCGATTCGGCAATTTCTAAAAACCAGTGTCATCGAATTTTCAGCTCACTGAGAACGCGAGACAATGTCGATTAACGTACCCGAGCGTGCATAATTCAATTTAAACGAAAAAATCCAGCCCGACTGCACGCGCGCACATAAATACATATACCATTGACAGATCGGACATTTTCTTTCATTTCCACCCCTTTCGAAGCTACAACCCAGCCCACTTGTCCAAAGCACTCCGGTACCATCCTGATTTATTTTTCATCCTGTTTACCCGATATCGATGACGATTCGCCCCTAGTATCCCCCCGGTATCCAGGCAAATTTCGAATCAACCGACCACCACCACCACCACCACCCCCTACAAACGCGTTCACCGAACATAAATCCAACGTCGGCCACGATTCGCCGGTGTGTGTATTCCCATTTTCGTCGGCCCGTCTTTTCTCCGCGTTCCCGTCCATTCTTTCCGCTTTCCGCGCGTTACGCCATCGCGACGGGTCCGCCTTTGCGCCACGGCCGACTTTAAACCATTTACCCGTGGCCCTTTGTGCCATATTTTTTTCTCCCATTTTTCTCTCCCATTTTTCTCTCCCTTTTTTCGCATTTTTCCCTTTTTTGCCATTCTTCCCCCCGTCTTCTTCTTCCTCCTTTTTTCTTTGATTCCGAACGGGCAAATGCCAGGGGCAGCGTAATGCGCGCGCGTAGGCGCCGTGTTTATTTCGCGGAAAAGCCAGCCCGTGGAAAAAATGGCGGAGTGCCGTGACGTCAGAACGTCCGCATTCATCGCGAGGCACAAAACGCGTCGGTGTTTGTTTAACCGGTTTTAAAGGATCTCCGATTTTTCTGCCGGCCGTTCTTGCGATGAAAATTCACCACCCTATTTTCTTCTCTTTTTCCCACCACCACCGCCTCTTCCACTTTCCTCGGTTCCTTTCGTCCCTGGAAACGAGACCCGCGCGTTATATCGAACGAGCGGAAGCAGTTAACGCGCGAGGATTTTTCGCAATCGTCGTGGCACATTTCGCGAGATCGCTCGTATGTATCGCGATTGTCGTTCGAGTATTCGCCGACGCGGGCTTTCGTTATTTCTGACTATCCGGTTTGGTCTACCGTGATTTATGGTCTTCGTTTCTTCCACCTTTTTTCAATCCTTCTCCCCTTTCCTGTTTTCTTCTTTTTTCTTCTTTTCTTTTCGTAGATTTATTTGAGTTTTGAAAAGTAAGTTTGGTACGAATTCGTCGAGTCGAGTTATTTCGACGTTATTGGTTTAAAGTATGAGAGTATCGAGTTTGGATATGGACCTGTGCGAAGATTGTACATTTTTTGAGTAATTATTTAGTCACAGTATCGCTATCTTACACAGTTGCAGTAACAAATTTGAATCCCGAGTAATTTCCGTAATACTCTTAGAAGCTTTAGAGATCCCTTAGAGTATTATCGAATAATGTCGAATGTTGGTTTGGAAATTTTTCAACTTCGCTTACAGCCACGCGTTCTGTAAATAATTGTCAGTCAGCCGCGGATTAAGCCTGATCGATGAGCGTTACCGAGCCGACCTAGAAACAGGGACTCGTACTTTGACCCAGTAGCGTAAACCGAAATTTGCGCTTGGCGGTTATTTTCGCATACTTAAACCGCGCGTAGGTGTATCGAGATAGGATTCACCGTGCCAGCGATACTTCTCCGTTTTATCTCGAACAACCTGAGCAGCGGAATTTATCAAGATTATTTTTTATTTATTTTACCACGCCACACCTATCGTCCCCGTTTTTTATTTTTTTCTCCCACATTCTCAGCTTTCTTCTTGTTCTTTATTAATGTCAGGAGTGCCGGCAGTGTACTACCACGGAACCGGAAGCGAGAACGCAAGCCGCGCGTATACGGAGACACCGATGCAACACGTCCAACGGACTGCGCTCCGGAAGAAATGTATGAAGTCGACATTCACTTTGGACTGTGGAAAAACACGCCTTCTTTCCCCTTTCTGTCTGTCTGTCCGTTTGTGTCTTCGCTTCTCTGCGAGTCTCTTCGCGAGTCTCTACCGTCTCTCCGCTTCGCCGTCTCTCTCTCTCTCTCTATCTATCTCTTCGTCCTTCTCTCTCTATATTTCTCTCTGTTATTTCTCTTCGTACATCTAGTCTGTTCCCTCGACCTGCTCTTCTTTCTCGCGATATCGCGAAACATCGATCATTATCGTTACAGTTTATCGTTGCCATGAAACGCAAACGTCCCACCATTTTCGCTCGCAAGCGTTCCTCGGGGTCTGGAACGTTTCTGTTCCGCGTCATTGATCGGGGATTCATACATTTCTGCCTTGGTCGGTCCCGCGAGCGAGAAATAACAGCGGCGGCGAGACAGCGTCGATCCGACGAGTCCGGGGGTTGCGCTATCGTACCCCGCGCGCCCCAATCGATAGCCATAGGTTGTATTATCACGCGACAAATATTTTACCAACCCTCCACGCCGATGCGATATTCGGTTACTCGTGCGACGCGACCACGTGCCATTTCTTTCTCTCCCTTTCTCATTTCTCTTTATATTTTCCTCCTTCTTTCACGCGTCTCGCGAGCTTTCCAGGCGAGTATCGCGTAACGCAACACGGACGAAAGGGGAAAAGGGATGGTATGCCGAATCGTGTGCCGAATGGACGCGGGGTATGGTCGACGAAGATTAGACCAGGTTGCCACGTATCGGGTGCATCCGGAGCGTGGGGTGCAACGACGAGCTATAGACGAGGGCATTAGCAACGTCGATCGTTGCGGTCCGTGTCCGGAAAAGGGGTCCGGCTAAAGAACGAAAGAAAGGAGAGTTCGTTTAATCCGGGGATCGCGAAAGAGTCACGACGCACGAAGGAAAAACGTGCTCGCTCGATCGTCGCACGGCGTACAGAGAGGATCAGCGACAAAGCAACACACACGGAAAAATCACGTCTCTGTCTTCCTTTCGGCCGTCACTTTGGCGTCACACGATGTCTACTCTACTTCTTTTTTTTTTTCCTTTTTTTTTTCAACTCTCTCTCTCTCTCCTTTTAATCAGCCACAGACAGTGCTGTCCTCTCTCACTGGCTGCCGAGCGGCGGCAAAACGAGAGCAGCGAGAGCGCGCATACCGCGTATATGCCTCGAAGTGCGGAGCAGTTGTGATCAGAGTTTTATGTTTCAGTGGATCTTACCAACGGCCAGCTCACCCCGAACAACAATACGCCCTTGCTCACGCAAGCTCTTTCTGGTACGTCTAAAGTTTTCCATTCTTTTCGGCTTCGTTCCTACTATATCGCTTTCTTGATTTGTCTCGCATCGTTCAAGGGCCCCGGGACTTTGTGCTCGTACACGTGTTGCGTCGTTTATTAAATACACGTAGAAATTGCCCCGTGTACGTAGGAGAATGCACGGCCAATAGGTTCGCTGGGAACGACGCACGGTTTCCGATTCTTGATAGCTTTTCATTATCGAGTCACGCGATAGAGCGAAAAGCAATACGAACGAGAGAGAGAGACGGGGTCGGGGAGAGGATAACGACGATAGAGCAGCCGTGCTTCTTAGCACGAGGCCTTCGTGATTGTTAGATCGAGACGTTACGATATAGCCAGACGGGATCCGGTATTACGACGCCGCTTGCAACGGGACTTGGAACTCGTGTAATTCAATCCTCTTTCGTGATTCGATTCTCGAGCTTTAACAGAAACAAGCTTTGCATTACGTCGTAATGGCAAATTGCAAGGCTGCTCCGGCTCCTTCGTATACTTTGAGCGGTGAACGCGCTCGAACCGGTGGCTCGTCCCTGCTCGCGAAACTTGCCGAAGGTTAACCGTGAATATGATTACCGTGGACGAGCGATTCCATGCTACGAGGGACGTGTTGGGCACGCTGGTTCTCTTCGATAGCTACGTGGACGTGGCCGTGTCTGTGCATGAAGCAGCGAGAGATACTCGAATTTTTCACTTTTTTCTTACCGTTCAACGGACTCCGCTTTATTGGCCAATCTTCTGCATGACTTTTACTATCTGCGAATGATCTCTGTTTGTCAGTTTTATGTGTGCGCGTTCAAGCTTCTTCTCAGATTGTCCACTGTTTCCTTACACATTTTTTCTATGTAAGTGTCCGGTGAAAGTTGCTCACAGATGCAAGAGAATAATCGTTTGCGAAACACGAGAAACGTCATTTCGACGCGTTGACTGCCGTGCTGGTCACGGGTACCGCGTCTTCCAGTGTCGAGTTATTTCCGCTTACATACGAAGAATGTACACTAAAACGAATACTAATACTCATACTAATTCTAATTCGCGGTTAAGTTTAAGAGGGAGGACGAAATGCGATCTCGATTTGCGATCGTATCCACGAATACGCCTACGAATATTTGTAAAAATTCTTTTCGCGATATCTCGTCGCGATACGGTCGCGATACGGGTGATCCCTCTGGGACGCTGATTGCAAAACGGTAGAGATGGAAATGGCAGTCAACGTGTGGCAAGAACCATCGCGTGACAAGAGTTACAGCGATCGTGTAATTAAATCATCCTTCGTTTCGTTATAAATACGCGGATACGACAGCGTCTTCCGATGGATAATCGGCGAATCGAAGTGTCCCGCGAAGTAGGATAAATCAAACGGGCAATTATCCGGGGAGCCGTTCTTCTAAACGAGCAAAGAAAAATCCCGTCGCAATTGCGCGGCATTCTTTCCCAAGAATCCGTGCTAATTTCTGGAAAATGGCCACGGTTCCGGGCGGCTTTCACGACACACGCGGTGAAAGGACTTTCTTCTTAGCTCGCGAGGGGGTGGCGAAGCAATCCAGACAGCGGGGAAGAAAAGGAGGCGCGGAATTCTGAAAAGTGTCACACATGTAGGGCGGCTGGATGCCGGCAGCGAAATACACCGACTTCAACCCTTTTTATTTTTTTATTCGCTCTCCGCCTATCCGTCTCTCTCACCCTCGCCTTCTTTCTCTCCCCCCCCTCTTTCTCTCTCTCTCCCTCTCCCACCGGTCGCAGAATCTGGCCTGATCCGCCTGCTCCGCCCCTGTGCCGTCCGCAATCTCCTCTCAAATAAATCAAACTTTTGAATCGCGCCCGACCCACCCTCTCCCACCCTCACTCCGCATCGACGAACCCGGCCACCGGCAGAAAACTTTGTAACCGGCCGCCATTGTCAAGAGTTTAAAAGCTGAATGGGGTTTTAGATTGTACATCGAGCGCTTTCGGTTTGTCATACTCCGCCCTCCGCCCTTTTCTTCCGCCGCGAGTTTCGAATTCTTCGCGTTCTTCCACCCCTCCGAGGAATCTCTTCGTCATCTTCGTCCTCCACCTGCAGCGGCTCGTCGTCGCTCGTCCTGCGTTCCGCAATCTCGTAGTGATTCTTCTTCTCCTCTTACTCTTCCTCTTCTTCCACTCTCTCTCTCTCTCTCTCTCTCTCTCTCTCTGGTCGAAGATGGTGGTCGTTGCCCGATCCGTACTTGGCTAATCGAATCGAGGGGTAGTTTGCTGTCCTTCGAGAATAGCCTGGATTTCGAGTATCCGATGACGGATAGCGCGCGAAAATTGGGTATGTCGTGTATAACACAGCAGTGGCTGTTGAGAAAAGACACGTGCGAGAGGCATCCTCTGGTCTCTGGTACATTAATCTCTTTCGTCGCCCCGGCGAGCCGGCTGGCGCGCGAGATTCGGGGCTGAAGCGCAGCTTTTCGAGCCTATGCGTGGATGACAAGTTGGCAATTTATTCCCCAGCCCCGTGCACCCGGGGCGCACAATTGCGGGGTGTGTTTTAGTCTGTCGGGCGTGGTGGCTGCTAATAGGAGGAGGAACACGTATAGCCGATGAATGACCCGCGGAGTCCTCGAGATCGAACGCATCGTGGTTTTCTTTCGTATCCCTCGTTATTTCCAGAGACTCGAGCGGATCGTTGCCCGCGTGCTTTTGGCCAATTAAGCGTTATCCAGCCCCGTTGCGCATCGGTGTCGCTGTGCCAGTTTCCCTGTGCCCCTCGAGTGGCTATTATTCCGCGAGTCGATCGCTCTTTGCTCCACTCTCTCGTATCCTGTTTACCACGGAATGCCAGCGCATATTTTACACTTCTCTTTTCATCCTTGCACTCTTATTTCCCTCTGTTTCTCTGTCTTCTCGTTGCCTCGTTTCGCTCCCGTCTCGCAGCACGTTCCATTTGCCGGTAACCGAGCTGACATGGCCGCGAGGACGCGGCGCGACGCGACGAAACGCGGGTTAGAAGCGGAATCGCGTTCCTCTCGGGGAAAATGCGCCGCGTTATGAGCAACGGCGGCGGACTCACTTTACGGCTAAAAAGCACGTGCTCGAGGATCCTTCTTTGTGCGCTGGTCACGGTTGCTGTCTCGTGCGATTGCGTTGCTTGTCCCGGTGACGTGTGCAGCGTATCGTATCCGTGCACCAGCGGTTTTCCGTTGTTCCATTACGCGCAAAGCTGTCTTGTAATCCGCTTATTGAGTGTCTCCTTTTATTTGCTTCTTCCACGTTTCACGTGTGTCACGATTATTTGTCTCCGCCAGTGGCGACGTCGCTGTATACCACCCTCTCTCTCTCTCTCTCTCTCTCTCTCTCTCTCTCTCTCTCTCTCTCTCTGTCTC
>NW_016909584.1:853285-857808 GCF_001483705.2 Eufriesea mexicana
CTTTCCCTTTCGCAAAGGATACGAGTTTATTTCTTCCCCTTTTCATCCCCCGTTCTCTTCTTTTTTCTCCTTTTTTCCTCGCGCGAACAGCGCGTCGCTTTCTAATTGAGACGTTTCTCGTACTGCGGGATATACACATGTAGTGGAACGCAAGTTTTGTCGCGATGTTGTTTGCGTGATCGTGTTGCTGGTATTGTAAAGCGCGTCATTAGCGATGCTGAAGATACCCGATAGTTTCGGTAAGGTTATGTAACGACATAGCGACACTGCGATGGTTGACGTGTTCGCTCGGAGAGCGTAGATGCTGTCGAAAGGAAGAAATTACGCTAGCTGTTACGAATTAGCCACTGCGAATGGTTTGAATGAACAAGTTAATCAACGTGTTTGTCTTTCTAGCATGCTGTTACGAATTCTTCAGTCATGTATGATGTATGATGTTTCACACACGCTTGTTCGATTATTCGAAAACAATCGGATCGAATTGTCGCGTTTCGATGAGAAGATCGATCATCTCGTTCGATGGCTAACTTCGTGTCGTATTGTTCCACGAATTTCATTAGCCGATACGATTATGCCACGAAATATATACAAATACCACGAATCCCACTCTCTATCACGCTTTTCGGTGTTGTACGAATTTTCTTTTTGCCATGTATCATATTTCTGTATCTGTGAAAACTGTCTCTTCCTACTCTAAATGTTTCGACGTACTCTAAACGACCCATCGAACCGTCCCCGTAACACACGCTATTATAGTCACGCCCACAACCGCACAGCAGTTCCGGCTACAACAAAAACCGGAATCTACATACACGCACTGGAGGCTTCTCCAAATCGGCCATCGAACCCGCGAATCCGATTGTTTTTCCTTCAAAAGGAATCAGAGCCGCGAGAATAGCCGTCTAACCGAGTCCATTTCCGCCTCGTTTCACGTTCAATTCGCGTGGTGCCTCGTTCGATCGCTTCCACCTCGTCTCGGATCGGTCGCTCTGTGTTATTCATCGGCACACGGACTCGGGAGGACGTCGGAAGAAATTCGAAGGAGATTCGAAAGAAAGCCTGAAAGAAATTCGACGGAAATTCCGACAGGAAATTCGAACGAAATTGGAAAGAATCGGGGAGAGACGCGGAATCGAAACGCCGCTTCTGGCCGTTCTTTACCGGTTTATACCCGCGAACTCGGTTTGCACTCGGTTCGCGTTTCGCGGTCGCGAGAGACGAGGAGACGCCGGTAGCACGGCTAATTGGTGGCAGCGCATGGGGAATGTTAAAAATGACGGCGCGTTCGTTGCAGTGATGAACAACTACCAGGCGGCCGCAGCGCAGGCCGGATTTCCGCCGGCGTCGCCGCACGCGGCCGGTGGCCACGGTGGGCCACAGGGCCGGTCTTTTCCTGCGGCCAACTCGCCGGGCCCCATCGACATGTATAGTTCAAACGCCGCAGCCGCAGCAGCAGCCGTAGCCGCGGACTCCGCAGTCGCCAGCTACGTCCAGGCCGCAGCTAGTCCGCAGCCCCCTACGACCGCGTTCCCTGCGATCGCCGTGTCCCGTGCCCCGCTCAACTACAGTCCCGTAAGTCCACTCTACGATCTCCCTTCACACGCCGACCTAGGGCCCGCCGGGCTTATCCGTCGCGGGTTATTCCGTAATTAAATTGAAGATCGGGCTCTCGAGAGGATCCTCCATGCCAAGTGGTACGAGTCGATTGCGACGCTGGCTCCCCGTGCTAGAGGGTTCTCGATTTAACTTTGGGGTGAACCGGGAGTGAGGGAGACGGTTGCACGGAGGATAGAGGGTCTGCGAATTTTTGCCGTCGTAAATGGTTGACTCGTACTACCTGGCATCTGAATCCTTTTATTATCGGCATATCTCGCGCGGTTTGTACGCATCTACGCGTTGAAAATTTATTCGCGGACCTCGATTATCGGACAGATATATCGCGAAGACTACACGGGGAGGATGTGGCTAGACTTTTTTGTTCATTTTCTAGTTTTCCTGGAGATTTGTTGGTTAAAAAGGGGGGGGAGACGTTTCAATATTGCACGAACGAGAGAAAGCTGAAAATAGGGGGCGGTCTGATAATAGAACGTTCGAAGAATAGATGGTTAATCCGGTTACGAAATTTTGTTTCCGATTTCGAAATATTCGAGGGAGTATAAAAGTACGTGCTTAATCTCGAAATTGAATTAAACCGTGGTTTCGGCGATACTCGATTGTTCCGGTGATGTATCGAATCTTTTTTAGTATCTTTTCGTGACGTCTCGCGTTTATCCTCTGTGGTCTTCGTTTATTCTCTACGAGGGAATGCCCGGAAAATGAAGATTGACACGGACAGTGGTAATTCGTAAATTCCAGGCATTCTCTGGTTATATTAGAAACGCGATAGTTATTATTCCACGTCCTCGATTTGGTAATACTGCTTCCTGGAGGAATATCCCACTGTTATATTTCAAACTGTCAAAAGTAGCTGAGAAAAAAAAAGGAAAATAAAATATTCGGATACTGGAACGAAATAAAAATTGCCATTGTTCGCTGGTCGCTAGAAGCCTGATTTAATTGATATTCATTTAACACGTTCTTTTATTTCCACGTTAAAAGGGTGTGAATAGATTTTAATTAAACTTTTCGCCGACAGAGTCGGATTGAACGAAAAACTTTTCCAACAGCTAACCGTACTAACAGCATCGAATTATTAAACTTGTCTGTGATACTTCTTTTATCTATTCGATGTACTTTAGAAAAGATACCGAAACAAGATAAAGAACAAAGAAAAGTCGAGAGATTCGATGGTATGGTGCGAGTTTCTTTTTTCTCTTTTTTTTCTTGTTTTTTTTTTTTTCTTTTTTTTCTTTTTTTATTGGAGTTTCTAACTTATGTTGCAACAGCTTCGACTGCAAACCAGTTTTGATCGCTGAGCTTCTCAATTTGCCAATATTGTAAATTTTCGTTCCATTCTATTTTTAGCTTCCGATTCTTGTCTCCTCCTTTTATTATCTAGAATAAATTTTTCTAATCGATCGATGCAACCTTCCAGGATCAAGTATCGCAATTGCACGTAATTGAAACTATTTTGCAACGTCTAGAATAATCGTAGAAATATCGATAAAAATTCTGCCCTTGAAACCATTACACGTGAACCACGATCATATCTTTTTCTTCGTATTTTAGGGTCCTCTAATACCAGCGGCGTTCACTAATGGCTACCATTGAGCCTTGTTAAGACCTAATAACAGGTACGTAGTCACGTTCTTTAACATTGGCTTTGAAATCATCTTAAGTGTTTCATGCTTCGTGATATTTAAATATGTAGCAGATTCGTTGAGTCGACAAAACTAACCATACGGCAGTGAAACGTTTGTAATATCGAAATTGCAATTTTTGCAAACTGTACGTAATCGTTCCATAGGTAACGTGTAATCTCTAAGCAGTACCATTATGTTTCTCATCGGACGCTGATTCAGTTAACAACGATCGAAAGATTATAATATATACTGTTGTTCTTTTTCGAATTTAGCGCATTATCTAACGAACACGGTAACGAAATACTTTCATTCTTCTGTAGCAAACGCAAACACGTTCACCAGAGATGAATATAACAGAAACACTAGGTTTCCTAGGACTTAGCGTGCAACATGGAACAATCGTAACGTTAATTCCTCAACTCTGATTACCGATACAAATTGCAGGGTGCAGAATGCTTCGAGATTCTTTCGTGACCGAATCATTATCCGTCGCGATCGCTGTATCCCGAGGACAATCGGTAACGATAACGATGCACGGTTCACGAAAGGATCTCATTTTCGTTAATGATTCCATTCACTATCATTCACATCGGAGTACTCCAACAGTAACACGATCCGCTTGCGCTGATTTCACAAAAATCATGGCTTCCAAACGTGGCGAATCGCGCACAGCGTATTCGTCGTTCACGTGTCGCAATCTGTCGCTAACGAACCACGATTTTCTTTTTCGTCAGGATGGACGAGAGGGCAGAACGCAGCACGGTCGACTGACGGTACAGTGAGCGATGTAAATGCCTTGGAAAAATTTACCACGATGAACGATCTCTGGACGGACGAGGACGCGTACCATCATGAGCAGTAGACGGGGGAATCGCGATTTACGTAGAAGGATAACGGTTTCCAACGGCGTGTGTGGTGTGGAGGCTTCGACTTTGCGTGCGCGGTCGATCGAGCGGGAAATAGCCGCGATTTTCCAGCGGCTACGGGAAGATAACCAAAGTTGAACGCGTTAGGAGGAAAGGAGAAAAGAAACAAAAAAAAAAGAAAAGAGAAAATTGAGAAAATGGAAAAAAAAAAATAATACGAGAAGATCGAAGTAAGGAAGAGGGTAGGGGAAACGATAAGGCTAGAGAAATGTAGAAATTGTAAATCGCGATACACGTCCAGATAGTTTGCGAGTAAAGAGAACACGGTTAGAGGAAGAGATGAGCGGAAAAGCGAGGGAAATGCGATGGGCAGAGGCTGCGTATTAATGCCCGTTCTCCGACATTAATAAAGAAT
>NW_016909584.1:859078-873885 GCF_001483705.2 Eufriesea mexicana
ATAAATATATAAATATAAATATAAATACAAATACAAATATAAATATAAATATAAATACAAATATAAATATAAATATAAATAATAAAAAATATAATTATTATACGCGTAACACGTTCGCACCCGGGAAGAGAGCGTCTCCCTTGTTGGGCTTTCGAGTTTTTTAGACGTGTGTAGCGGCGGAGTGAAAAAAATAGAAATGGCGTATAAGGAATTTTCGAGGAGCGCGAGTCGACGACACGGAGGAGCACCCGACACGAATGTGCGAAGGGTAGTAGTCGGGTGGGAGATTTAGGAGACGAGACGACGAGGGCGCTAGGCAGGCCAAGAGTGGGCTTCGCCCTTTTTCTTTGTTTCTTGCGCGCGCGTGTCCGCCACTTCTCAGCGTGCTCTTTGCCGACTGAATGCCGGAATGGCACTTCTCTCTCGCCCCGGCGTCGTCGAAGCACTTTTCCCTTTTCCCGGGTGTGCAACGAGGGAGAAAAGAGGACGAATAAAGCACGGAAAGAGCAAGGAGGGGGAGGTTGCGTACATAGACGTAGACACGCGTGTTACACGGATGACGTGACGCTGTTTACATTGCTTATCGTGCGAGGGATGAAAAGGAAGAGAAGGGAGAGAGAGAGAGAGAGAGAGTGAGAAAGAAATGAAGGAAGAAGAGAACGCGGGGGCTACGAGCCGTAGATCGACGGATTGGAACTCGCGAGGCTCTATGCAAGTTAGACGAGCGGCGAGAACAGGGAAACAATGAGAGAAAGAGTAAGAGTGGGAGTGAATGCGACCTGCTTTTAAGATGATGCGTATCGATAAGGGAAGAGATAGTCAACCAGCGCGAAGGACGCTGTTCGATAAAGGAAGAGAGGAAAAGAGCATTAGATATACAGGGTCGCGAGTAGGAGAACGCTATGCCCCGAGCGTTGGTATCGTCTAAAGTCTGGCCTCATCCAATGCCGAAACGATGACCGTTGAATTTAATCGGCTATTGTATAGCTGTCCAATCGATTACTTGCATTAACCTCGGTACATACATACATATTACACGTACGCGAATTATTGTATCATTGATTTACCATAATGGCGTATATGCATGACCCTATAGAGGAGCCAGCAAGGGAAACACAAGCAACGTTCACCGACACGCGTTTCACACAGGCTCGCTGTAAACGTACATAAAACACTTACACACACCTGCGTACACGTACAGATACCCGGTTCCAACACGATATAATATACGCTTTCACACGCGTCGGCGGCTTTTTAAACGAATTATCCTAACACGCGACTAAACACGACACGCATATACAGGGACAAACATACACACAGCATACGCAAACACGCTCACGCAACACCAGGATGAACCATACGCAAACCATCGAGTTAAGCAGAACAAGATGCATTAAAAGAAAAACAAAGTAAATATATATATATATATACACACATACGCGTGTATGCAGTTATTATACCGTGCGTCCGTATATGTACAGAACGTTAGTTAGTGGCGAGATTGCGAATCGCCAATTCGATGCGACAGTGCGTGAGTAAAAGCGGAAATGAGAGTAACGCGTTCGATAAGGATGACATTTCGACGCGAAGCGAGATTGTGCGTCTCTATATATCCCGGATGTGTGCGAGAAAGAGTGGGAGAGAACGTGACGATCGTGTGTGCAAGACAGAGAGAGAGAGAGAGAGAGAAAGAGAGAGAAAGAGCGAGAGAGAGAGAGAGAGAGAGAGAGAGAGAGAGAGGGAGAGAGTTATAAATCTGTAAGATTTTCGAACACGGTCATCTTAAAACGCAATTTGCGAATTAAGGAGGAGAAGAAAAGGAGAAGATTGTAAAATTGATGCGAGCCAGAGTGGAAAGACGTGTAAACGCGAGAGGACGTTAATAATTGCGTAAACGTAGCCTTAATCGCGGAATAACATTGAACACCATATAATATTCTTGCGTTTTTTCGCGCTTCGAGGTATTTCGCTGATTAGACGGGCAAAGGCCGCGAAACGGGAGATGCTCCATTCGATTATTCGTAATTGGTCTAGGTTAAATGTCTTTAATATCGTACGGGAAACAGGGAGGTATTAATTTCTTCGTTTCGTCTTCGGCGCACGTGATATTTTACGAAACCTTGCCCAGCCCTCGAGGAAGGTTCCATTCGTATAGGCTCCAGGGGTATCTCGCGACGCTCGAACCTCCCTGCTTTTTGGAAGAGAAGAACAAAAAGAGAAAGGGAAAGAAGCAAAAAGGACGAAAGAGACAAGGAGAACCGTCGACGTGAAGTAAACTCATACCGCGGGCTATATAATTCGTCTTCTGTTGATAATGTCGCTGATCAATGCTGTTTTCGTACGATACTATTATTACTATTATTGAATTCGTCAAGCGAGAGTAAACGAGCGATTATTAATTCTAATTATTACAAAAATCGACGGATATACGTGCGACAATTCTAGATACGGTTATTATTGTATTCAACAACAGGGTAAAACAAAGAACAAAGAATAAAAAAAAAAAAGATGAAAAAAAAAATCGAGGAATAAGGATGACTTTAAATTGGGACGCGTGTCACGTCGAACGGCGGCCATTTTGTTTTCCTGCGCGCGGATGTGCGCGCGCGCACGACGAGAAAAAGAGAATTCGAAAAAATGGTGAAGGACGAAGAACGAATGAACAAACGAGTCAATTCATACGAACGTTAGCAATACTACGTCATGACCACAAAGGATAAAAAATGGCAAATAATGAACGGGTGGAAAAATAAAGAGAAACTAATAATAATAATAATAATATACACGAGTAAACTAATATCGCGGATAAACTTACTTGCATTCTTAAGTTGGTGACGCGTACACGCGTGACGGGTGATCCCGCTCGTTCTCGAACAAAGCAAAAAAAAAAAAAAAAAAGAAAAAAAAAAAAAAAAAACGAATAAAAAAATAAAAAAGGAGAAAAAACGAAAAAAAAGAAAAAAAAATATATAGAAGAAAGGAACGAGAAAAGGACGAAGATAGGAATGGAAACGCGAAACGCAAACGAATCACCATCCCCGGGACAAAAGGAAGCGTACGGTGAAACGAACTACGGTCGCGTGTATCTTCAACGCTGCAAATGCCGATTTCTTGCAAGCGAAACAAAATGGTAGCTGCTTCGTTACGCCCCAGGATTAACGATAAACGCATGTGAAAGAAAAAAAGGAAAAACATACGACTATACGCATCGGACCAAAACCATTTGGTATTCAGGCAATTCGATAATTCGGAAATAATTAAGATAAAAGCCGTCGAACACGGAGGAAATAAAATATTCCGCGTACGCTCGGAAAAAAAGGTAATTGGCACTGTATTACGGTGGACCGTACGCTAAACGTACAGGGCGATGCTGCTTTCAGACGAATGCAAGAAACGAATACGCAAGAAACGAGCGTTTCGTCGACGATGTTCTATTCCCATTTTTTACGTTTCGATTCTGGCAAAGTTCGTTTTTCGAAGGTTGCGCGAAATCACGCGGTTTAGCGAACGAACCGCGGCATAATCCGGGCGAAAAACACGGGGAGAAGCGTGCACCCAATGGACATAGCTTCGCAAGCACCTTCCGTTGCCTTTATTCTTTCGTTACGTTCGTTGGATCCGGCGGGAGGCAAATGAGTTAAACGAGCGTTACATAGATGCGTCGAACGCTTCATGTGTCGCGAATCCGCGCTAATTGTTCAAATAGACGAAGAGTTGGACATTGTGCGGTGGAAAAAGTGTGCAGAGAGAAAGAGAGAGAGAGAGTGAGAGGAAGAGCGAGAGAGAGCGCGAGAGAGGGAGAGAAAGGAAGAGGACGAGAGAGAGAGAGAGAGAGAGAGAGAGAGAGAGAGAGAGAGAGGGAGAGAGTGCGAGAAAGAGAGAAAAATACGGGAAACACATACACGAGAACATAAGCACCAGCTCAAAGAACGTAAAATATAATGAGATTCGTCATACGTAGGTTTAAGGGACGCTGACGCGCGAGATCGCAGCAGATGGGCAGAATAAGAAAACGTAGAAAGCATACACACACACAGGAAATAGAAAATGAGACGACAGTCATAATTAAGTGTACAAGTTGTAACTTTTCGCAGTTAGGGTGGAAAGCGTGCCGAAAGAACCTTGGGTTCCTGAGGATGATCATTTGCAACTTTACGTTTCTCCGACATGTAATGTTAACGTTGACAATTCGTTTGGAACTTGAACGAAAGCAGTTTTGTTACAGCGCGTGGATAGCGAAGCAATGTGATAGTTATTATTAACCACGAATGGTATAAGTATTTTAGAATTACTCTTAAACTTATTTATTCAGCGTGTTTTCAAATCGTTTGGTCGCCCCGTTATTCACCGGCAATAGTGATCGAGGACGTCGCGACGCAGGAACCCGGGCTACTTTCAACGAGTATCCTCTAAAAGAGAATTATATATAAATATATACATATTCGAAAAGAGTTCTACGATCAATTATTAATTAGAACAAAGCAAACAAAACAAAGCAAAATGCGATCGATATAAAAGCGAGTTAATGCAAAAGCGAATAAAGAGAGAAAAAGAAGAAGAAGAGGAAGAAGAAGAAGAAAAGATGAGGGTGTCGCGAGACATATAATAGGAAAGACAAGCGTAGGTGAGAAAAAGATGAAACAAGAGTAAACAAAATATATATGTGAGTACAGTCCACGCGTTTATATTTATAAATATGAAATACATTAATATTGAAATATTACGTCTATATCTACATCTAGTATATATATAAATATATATAAATATAAATATAAATATATATATAAATATAAATATACATATTGAACGATTAAGAAAGGCAAGAAATATATTATGACTATATATATATAATAACTGATTAAGGCGACAAACAGATAAAATAAAAAAATATGAGGATTATGCATTTGTATATATATATAGTTATTGATGTTTTAAAAGCTAATATACTATTGTACTGAACAGTTTTTCGATGATCACCATCGATGATCGTGGGAGGAGAGCCGAGCGGGGGTGCAACCGGGGTGGGTGAGGGTAGGACAAGGGTTGGGAGAGCTAGACGCGAAGAAAGACGAGGGAGAAAAAGGAAAACAGGAATAACGCGAGGGAGGCGAGCTCGTTGTGCGATGCAGACCAGGTCTTCTCTTGCTTTGCGATGCTCTTTCGTTTTTCTACACCAAGGGATTCATTTTTCCTGACGATTTTCCTGCTTTTTTTTTCTTTTTTTTTTTTTTTTTTTTTTTTTTTTTTTTTTTTTTTTTCTTTTCTTTTCTTTTTTTCTCGAGAGTCGAACGCGTGTTCGACGAAGGAAAAGAGCAGGGGGCATGATGACGATGTAAATGTTCAGAAGACGTCGCTCGCTCATCGACCGAGCTCGATCACTCGTCGCGCGATTAACACGCTCACACCACACTTCTACATTGTACACGTATGATAAACACACATACAGATACCGACACCTATATATATATACGTATATACATAAATATATATGTATGTATATATCTATATATAAATATAAATATACACGCATATAAATAATAAGTAATAATTACGATAATCGAAAAAAAATATATATATATTATATATATAAATAATATACACAGCGAGAAGAGGGTAGGGAATGGAAATGGAGGTCACAATTGTAAAGAGAGTGCGAGGAAGATGTTAATCAAGCGAGTAATCGATTATTGTCATTCCGTGATTGAACGGTGAACTTAAAATCGGATACACACGACTGACAAATCTTCATGCGATAGGTATGCGCGACACACTTGTAAAATGATATGAAAATGAGTGCAATGAAATATAATAGCAGCCACTTTATGATAATTAAGGTCTTATCGGCACTCGAGTGCGAGTAGTGATTATAAGTAACGTTTCCATTGTACATGTTATCGTAAGAAACTATCGTTTATCGTGGAAATTATCGTTTTTTACGAAAAGTGTACAGAGGCAAACGAAAATATCCTATTTTCTTCTCTTTTTTTTTTCTCCCCCTTTCTTTCTTTCCAATCTTTTGCGCGACGAAAGATCTTCCGTTACCCATTCGTGTCTCGTTCGCAAATCGTTTGCAACTTCGACCACCTCGCGTTAAGCGGAGTTCAATTATCGCGAAGTCGTTCGATCGTACGATATTTCGTAGCGAATACAGCAATATCGAGTAATAATTTAACGAAGAAGCCACTGCGTGCAAATTCGACATAATCAAGCGTATTTAAGCCGTTTGCGATTAACGTTTGCGCCTATGCTGTGCGAGGGAGATTATAAAACCGTTAGGGAGATACCGTAGAACGCGAACATGTGAACGATTGAACGCGGTTCAACGACGTTCGCGTAGAGTTCAGCCTGTTTGCGCTTGACCCAACAGCAATAGTTGCTCGCGCATGAACGATCGTTCATCACCCTGAAATAACGTTCCACGTTCAGTCTGTATTAGCGATAAAGACATTAAACGGTCCCGTATTTGGGACAGGCGATTAGGGTGGCCCAAAATATTCGAACGTTAGACGTTACGAACGCTGTTTTTAATCGTATCACTTTCTAATCCGTACGATTGTTCAATAGAAATTGTTCTATACAGACACAGATATACGCAGACACTTCCGATCGCAAGTTTTTCCTACGATACAACGATGATACTCTTCGCGACAAACCTACATACACACATATATATACACGCGTCGACGTATGGAAACCATTGCGTTAAATAATCTCGTTCGACTATGAGCCACACACACACAAACACACAGGCATACACACATTGACAACACCCGGTATACCTAGACCCGAATGATATAGAGAGGCAAACGGTTGAGATAACGAGGAAAAGTTTCACTTTCGTCTCACGGATTCGTCGATATCGATCCTTCGATCACTTTCTACGCACCCTCTATTTCTTGACTGCTGATATGTTTCCTAGAACGGCTAGATTAGCGTACTTTCGTTGTGCGACACGAATCTGCGCATTTCGTTTTTGCTTTCCTCGAAATGAGAGCCGACGCGACAGACGACAACAAGAGGCGTTTTATCTTGTGCGAAACGCGGAGGAAACGCGGAGGAAACGCGGATACGATGCCACGATATTCGAGAAACAACCCCCGTCGCCTCTGCGCGCGATGTGACTGGGCGGAGAGAAAGAGAGGGAGAGAAAGGGAGTGAGAGAGGCGGAGAGAGTGAGAGAGAGTGAGCTTGCGAGAGTAAGAAATAAGAGATTACGAAAAAAAAGAAAAAAAAAAAAAAAAAAAAAAAAAACAAGAACGAGCGAAAGGGAGAGAAAAGAGAGAGTGAATGAAATGAACTCGCAGAAGTCCGTAGATAGATAGACAATTTTCGAAACAACGTTTTCGTGCGTTCGAGAGAAGATCGTTGCTGCGACCTGACACGAGATGTACGAGCGTTTCTCTCTGACCGACACCGTGGAAAACCTGCTCCTGCCCCCCTAAGTTTCGAGTTTCGATTTTTAAGCCTGTTCGAGCCACGTTTCTCGCTGAACGGCGGACAGAGGGGAACGCTTGGGAAACGAGTACAGAATTCGATCGGTCGAGTTTCAAGTCAGTTGTAATATAATCGATCGATTGAGATCGTGGTGCTCGATCGGTGTTCTTCTTTTTTTTTTCTTTTTCTTTTATTTTTTTTATTTTTTTTTTTTCTTCTCTTTTCTTAAGTGGAACGTCGCAGCCAAAGACGTAGGCTAAAGGATCCTACTTAGGAGTTATTTTTATTCGCGCGTCACGGGAACACGTGGGCCAAAAGAGCTCGCTCGTTTATTATTATTACTATTACCGATTATTATTATTATCGATATTTTTTTTTTTTTTGTCTTGTTTTCCCTTTTTCTGTTGACTTATATTATATTGTAATAATTGATTTTAGCTAACGTTCGATTAATTGCGAACAACGTTATTCGTCGGGTAGTATTATTGTAACGCGTCCCGCTATCATTTTCTATTTGTCAGGATGCAATAACCAGCACTGTGTTGCGAATACAGTTGTCATTGTCTTTGAGATCCGATCATTTCGTTTACTTCGACTTTCTACAGAGGTGAAACGCGCGGCTCGGGGAAATCGTATGGCTCGAGGGAAACGAGAGCTCTTTGAGACGGACTGGAAGAAATAAATAAATGCTTTCCCGTGAAAAAAGAAGAAAAAAGGACAGAAAAAAAAATCGGTAAGGAACGTCAATCTGATTCGTGTTACAAGACAGTTTTAGTCAATTGAACTGGCGTCCAGCCGATTTCTCCGAGCCGCCGTTTAATGAAATGTGAACATAACCCCATACGATATATATGTATATATATACGCGCACGCAAAGCATAAAATATTACGATAAGTATATATAATCATGTAATTACACGTGCACACGTTCGGATGAACAGTTACGCGTAATCTGTTAATATTCTTCCTGCGTGCAGAACAAGGATATAACAGCCACGAGCTTCGATGAAGTTTTGCTAACCATCGTACAGTTAACACCATAAGAGTACCATTCTTTTTTATCCGATAGCCATTGCTATCGAGATACGTCGTTTCCTTTTTCGATACGAATTATTCGGTCCGATCAGTTGGTTTCGCGCCCCGATCGTCGGAGCGCGAGACGTTCGATTATTATCCGATTTTTGTGTGTTTCGGGCATATTGATCAGCGTGTAAAAATTGTCACGACCGTGTCTTCGTTATTCACCGGATAGCTAGAAACCCTGACGAGTATCGAGGAACGTCCCGTGCGTTTCGTTTCAACGAATTACACTTTTCCGTGGGCCAACCGATTCGACCGTCAACAGCGAACATTTCCAATGCCGATGGATTTTATTGTCAACTAATAACGTTGGTTGACCGCGTTGTCTTCGCGTTAATTTACAACACGGATGCACGCTGTTCTGTCCGCTATCGTGACGTTCTTCGTTTAGCCTGTTATGTCATCGTTCCAGTTTTACCCGCAAACGATCGGTACCCGTTTGTGCAACTCGTAAAAGAAAACGCGATAACGGCCATTATGTAACGTTCCGTTCCTCTCGCTCCTCGGTTCGATTCTCCTCGTCCCATCGCAAACGGGTGTGTTCGAATCGGTCAAGCAAACGTTGTTACACTTTAGATGCTCGTTCCTAGAACGGTGATACGAAACGATATGTTATATCTAATCGACGACTATATCAGGAATCGGGAATATTCGAGATCTCTGCGTGAAAGTGGTGGCCGGTAAACGGAAAAGTAAACGTTTCGTTCGAGTTAGCTTCGGAGCACGTGTTTATTGCTTGTTTTCCAATTTACATATCGCGTCGATCTACGAGATCTAAAAATTGTTTCGTGTTTTAGCCCTGTGTCGTGTCACACTGATCATCAATTTTTGCGGACATGCAAATTTCCTCCCTTCCCGCTTTTTTTTTTTTTTTGTGCTTCTATTGGCATAAGCCATCGATCGATCGTTCCACGATCACCGTATTGACAACGCGAGTTGTGTTCGTTATTCCTTCTGTTGATTTTCTCCGCGATGCGAAACACGAACAGAGAAGTCACGTAAACGTAATCGAACACACCGACACACGAGCACAATAATTTCATCGCGTCTCTTCGGTAAGGAGTAACAAAAGAAAAAAGAGAAAAAAAAGAAAAAAAAAAATGAAAAAAGAGAATAATTCAAACGAACGAAAAAAGAAACAGAAGTCTGAGAAACAAATTTTTCGTCGATTTTTTTCGACACGATCGAAACGTTTCGAAATGGAACTGCATCGTGATCGTTGTGTGCATGTGTGAGAAGCGAAAAAGAGTTCACGAATTTCAAGACACTCGCTTTATCCCGTTCGTCGTTGTCCTTACTTTTGTGATATGTCTTTTCGTTGTCGCGCGAAACAACCGAGGAACACCGAGTGTTCTGTGTACACGGCATGTTATGAATTACAGGGAGTCTTAGAGTCTCGTCGTTCACATTGTCGAATTAGGGAACCATTAAATAATTGCGATTCTGTTTTCAAACGCATAGAATGGGAACGGAACAAAGGTTTTTAAAATATTTTTTACGACGCCTCGCGAGAAACACAAGCAAAGGCGGATTGATGATAGCATGAAAGAACGAACGGAAGCTCGGCGATATGGTACAGCTTGCAATGAGAAAACTTGCAATATAACAAGCAATAAATAAGCCACTTTTAATTCCATGTATATTAAACAATTATGTGGATGCTTAATGAGATTTATTGAATTAAACGAGCAAAAGAAAAAAAAAAAAAAAATAAAGCCAAGAACTAAGACGAAATACCGATTTTACATATTCTTACTAATCGTAAACGATTACAATACGTATAGCGACATACTAAATTATACGATTATGTATCGATTTAAAAGAGCAGATTAAAAGAAAATGGTAAATAGCGAATAAATCATAAACTAAAAAGCAAAAAAAACAGTACGGCTGCGGGCGGGCATCGCCGCGCAGACGATAATGTCTAATCTACATAAGTACGTAAAAGTTTCAATTTTACACTACCGATAATAATGACATAACGGTAAGGCTCTATATAAGATATAATGATGATTTATAATAATTATAACGTTGTACAGAATATTTATGAAAGGCGCGCTGCTGGCGAAAGAGCCGCGCGTTTCTTCGCGTTCGTCGAGTCGCGAACGCGAATAATAAAATAAACCAAGAGAGGGAATAGGAATAAACGGAGAACGAAAAAGGAAAAGTGAAAAGAGAAACGGAGAAAAAGAGAAAAAGAAAATAATACGAGCAGACAAATGAGAGAAACGTTTGCCTTTCGCGTAATCCGATAAATTGTTCGAATTAGTCGTGAGTTTGAAATCGTCGATAAATTTTCAGACACCCACGGTGTTGAGCGGACAACGCGCGACTCTCTATCCAAAAGCGGCCAGACTACAATGGATGTTTTGTAAGATAAAGCAAAACGATCACGGATTATATTGAGATCGCGTTTAGAGAAATGTATAGTCGATTGCGTATTCGAGGCAGCTCGAATTTACTCGACGACGCCTTTCTCGATGGGAGAATTAAAAAATGGCAGGAGAAAAGGAATAAAAAGAAAAAAAAAAACACAAAAAAAAATAAAAGAAGAGGTACGAAAACCGCGGCTCTTTTCTTCCGCGAATATATTCGAGCGTAGCGACAGATGTGCCGACGAAGGGCGAAATTGCGGTCCTTAAAATTTAAACAGAAAAGAGTAACAAAAAGAAACAAAAAATAAAAAAAATAAAAAAACAAAAGCGAAACAAAATAGAAACAAAAGATAGAAAGTGAGAGAATTTATCCGCCGCAGGTGTGTGGCGTAAGAAAGGGCCGATAATCTAATTCATTGTGTATGTATACAGACAAAAAATAAATATAATATTGCGATTATAAATATTAAACTAATAAAGAATAACAATATTGTACCCCTCTGTACATATAAATATATATTATAATACGATTATTATTACTATATGATTTATTATAAATATATATACATAAATATAAATATATCTCATGAATTCACATTATTATGTTTATTATTGTTTACTTATTATTATTAAAATTATTATCATTGCGATGATAACGAGGATGATGATGATGATGACGATGATTATTATTATTATGATAATATTATTAATATTTAAGAAAAGGTTCACAACGTGCCGTGTGTATGTGGGAATAAAATATATAATATAATGGACATTGTTCAATTCAATCCAACGTCGTTGTTGTTTTTCTATCTCCTTGTTTCTACTCTTACATCGTATCCTTATTAATGTAGCTAATTTTCCTTCGTAATAGTTACAGTTTCTTTTCTCCTTTTTTCTATTTAAAAAATGGATAAGAATATTTTGAAATATTGCTCATCTCGATTTATCGATATTACGTTGATAACAAAGGATAGCGAATTAATTCCTCGATTGTTTAGTATATAGTTTGGGCATTTCTATTGTTACATTCTCTTGCAAATACTATTTTTGACAAAATGAGTCGTGTAATAATTCTAGACGCTTTCTACGTTTATATTTCGCGCTTTAATCGAGGGCACATCCATCGATAAGTTGACTAGAAAACATGGCGTTAGCCATCGTGTATTGGTTATCAGTGCTTCGGATAAGTTGTCAAACGTGAAATGAATTTCCTATCGAATATTGTATGACAGTTTAAGTAATAAAGTTGTCCATTGTTTAGAACAAAATGGGTATCTTCTTCGCAAAGAAAAAGCCACCGAGTCGTGTCACCGAACAGGACAAAGCTGTTCTAGTAGGTTGCTTCATAAGTATCTTAACCTCAATAACTCTTGTCTTAATTATTTGTTAAGTGGTTTTTAATTTCTTTATAGCAATTAAAACAAACTAGGGATAAAATCAAGCAATATCAACGAAGAATCGAGAAAAATCTCGAGAAAGAACGTTTATTGGCAAAGAAACTTCTAGAAAAGAAACAAAAAGAGTAAATTACAGCTTTTTTCATATCTGTATTTAAATAATACAAATAGGTTTACTGAATATTATAAATCTTTTCCAGACGAGCTTTACTTCTTTTACGAAAAAAGAAGTTCCAAGAACAAATATTATCAAAGACTGATGGACAACTAGAGAACCTTGAACGTATGGTGCACGATATAGAATTTGCTCAAATAGATTTAAAGGTTGTCGAAGGCCTAAAAGTGGGCAATGCTGCATTAAAGAAACTAAATGATTTGTTATCCATTGATGAAATTGAAAAAGTTATGGATGAGACCAGAGAGGGCATTGAAAAAGTAAACGAAATCAATGAAATTTTATCAGGAGAACTTACGCAAGAAGATGAGAATGAAGTCGAAGCAGAGCTTGATGCTTTGTTAGCGACAGAAATTGAAGAAAAAGTACCAGAAGTACCAATGGATATAACATTGCCAGAAGTACCAGAAGAATTACCAGAAAAGAAAAAGGGTAAAATCTCTGTATAATTAAGTTACATTTATTCCTCTGTATAAGCGATACGGGTAATTTATCGATATCTTAATTATTTTATAGAACGTACAAAAGAAAAGCAACAAGAAGCTGTTGCTTTGGAAGCATAAAAGGGTGATACGTATAACGTACACTAGCATGGAGATTTTTATCCTATTGGCACTTGGCGCTGGGGTCTCTGTATATATGTACAGGACATTGTATGAAAGACTCGGTGTGCATACTTTTTGTTTGGGAAGTGTAATTAGAAGAATGGAACTTACGATTTATTAACGCGGTGTTTTTTAAGTACTAAAGACTGTTCTTATTATTCTTATAAAGTGCGTATAGATGATTTGAATACCGTAAGCGAAGGTTACAATGCAGTGGATACGTGATCTAGGCAAATGTACATTGCTCTTTCATAATAATACAGATCATATCTGTTTTACAATGATAACTATATTTGTACTGCCTTATATGTACAAATACCTTTTTACCTTATTATTGGCCTCTCTTATATATAGTTATACAAAAAGTTCAAATGATTGAACGCTTTTAATAAATGGTATTATTTACAATATGCTTCATTAAATTTTACCGTGCAATAAATCGTAAAAAGTCTTGCAAATACGAATTGAAAAAGT
The DNA here is from genome assembly GCF_001483705.2 of Eufriesea mexicana. Taxonomy (NCBI): domain Eukaryota; kingdom Metazoa; phylum Arthropoda; class Insecta; order Hymenoptera; family Apidae; genus Eufriesea; species Eufriesea mexicana. The sequence goes on from NW_016909584.1 coordinate 872,622, forward strand.
ATTGTAAATATTATAATACCTTTCCCGAAAATTTCTATTATTTCGGTTTAGAGAGTAATAGATTATTCGTTTTAATTGTTACACCCACCCAAATATTATTTTTGGATAAAAAAACAATTTCAAATTGACGGAATCAATAAATTCTATTGTTTTCGTTAATGATTTAGTTATAACAACCATACGTGCGTAGTAACTTTACGTTTGTTAAAATAATGTATATAATATATCACTTCTTCTTCACTGACTCGGAATGTTTTTAAATTTTGTTTCCAATATGAAATTGCATAGCCTTCTTTCTTTATGCGCGGCATATGATAAAGTATACATATATACACAATTAGAAGGCTACACGTGACAAGTCAGCGTAATTATTCTGAGTCAGATAAGATAAACCACCCACCGAAACATACTTAAACACACCTTATTGACTTCGAAATATTTTATACATACATAGTTACTACGATGTGTATATATATAGTTAGTCTCAGTTGCAACGGATATTAAATAATTGTCGATTAAATTTGTAAACGATACACGTAGTACTTATAGTCCATCTATTTTTATAATTATTCATTTTCATTTATCGTAATTCATCGAAAGAATACATTACCAGATAGTCGGTGCCATTGTGCTACAAGACGTCATAATGTAATACAATTTGACCCGTGCTTCACTGTCATCAGCATAATTAAACAAACACTTCGTAATAATGCGTATTAAGTATCGTGCAGGTCATGTATGTGACTAGTATAAAAATTTCTTCTCTTATTAACGTTCCTTTTTCGAGGTCAACAACACGACATTTTTCAAATCGAACAGATCGAGGCATTCAATCATTTTAACGTCGACTCAACTACCCTGGTCATGTAAGTAATATAAATTATTGAAGCATTCTTTTATTTTATCCTATATTTTCTTCTCTATATATATATTTTTGATAATAATTCGTATCATTATTTTATACTATATTACTGTTAAATTGGTGACGGTAATAAAAATGAAAGAGACGCACACAGTTAGTCAAATTATAAACGTGACATTTCGTAGTCTGTTTACGATCTTGTCATTGCCGGTTTTTCTATTACGTCGCAGATGCGTGGAGTTTTTTGTTCTTCTAATTTGTGCAAAGATTTATATCCTCATGCAAAAATTATTACCGTGTCTATTTATGAGCAGTATAATATAAAAATATGTAATATCTTATATGCGAAGTGTCTTGCAACATACATAGGTAACGGCAAGGGGAGGGGGGGGGGGGGGGGGA
>NW_016909584.1:874078-901497 GCF_001483705.2 Eufriesea mexicana
AGAAATAAGTTGAACGGATTGTTTATTGTAGATTCTAACTTATTTATTTCTTATCTTCTTTACACACAGTGAGGTAGATTCCTTTTTTATCCCGTCTAAGTGTAATATTGACATTTTCGAAGTGCTATCAATTTTATAACCTGCATAACCTTTCTACTACACTTCTTCCGAATTCATTCTTCTTCCATCGCTTCCAGTTATCAATAGTCCACTGTCAATATTCTAACGCAGCAAATAAGTTGAATTATTTAATGAAATCAAATGTCAGCTGTTCGTTTTCCCGATTTACGTATGCAATTTCGTCGTAAGGTGGCTTTCCAACTCTACAATGAGCGTGAACTCGATAAAAATTTTACGAGCGTATATGTTCATATCGCGATACCATAGCTCACTTCGTTTCGTATTTCGCAGCTTCGAGAAATTTCATTTAAACAACCGTTTCTCGCTCGATAATAAATTTTTTAAACTTATGCAATGGCTTTTGTGTTTCATTGGAAAGTCGAGGCACGAATCGGTCGTTTTACCTCCGACCACCTTCGTTTCATTAATATTTGCATTTCCTGGCTTGCACAAAACAACGTCAACGTGCAACGACTCTGTTAGATGCAAGCAGGCTTGTTTGTACGGTAGAAAACGTCGCTTGAATAGGCGATGCTCGATGTATTTAACTTGGTCTGTCGAATCCAGATAAGACCAGCTTACGGCGCCAATAACAACGTTCAAATTGTTTTAACAAATCGTATGGCGCCTGCGAAATCGTTTCGTAGCCACTAAACGATTAACATGATTTCAGTGGTCAGGGCCGATCATAACCTGTCAGTGTAATTCCGCTGATCAAGTAATAATCATTGATAATCAATTATCGCTGATTAATCGCGTTGGACAGGCGGGCCTGTATAAATAAAGATATATTCACGCTTAATGATTGCTGTATCAATCACAATGTTAATTATCCCCGGAAATGATCACCTTTTACACGTGTTCGTTGCACCATATGAATTTTTATCGAAGTAGTTTCAAACGTTCGTTAATCGATATATCGTAACCTCGATATTTTCTCTGTCACACGAAATTTTATTAACACGAATACGATGTCGCATATTAATTTCTCCAGATATTAATATAAAAATCTTTACTTCATTTTATTTTTTATTTCATAAAATTTTCTTCATTTTATTTTTTTTTTTTTACGGTATTAACAAATTCTTTCCATTCTAGGAACGACGGAAATTAATTTTTGCATTTATTTAAGGGATCAGGTATGGAATCAGAAACAAACGAGTAATTTCTAAATTTATTAATTCTCTTATTTATATTTGTTATCGTTCTTGCACATTTATTAGAAATTATTAGGAAAATGATCTAAGCAGAAAGATTCGAGTAACCAGCGAATCGAGATAGAACAGACCGTGCCATTCCATTATCTTAGGACATTAGAGCGAGTTTGGAGAAGAGATATTTTACGCGGAACACGTTCCATTCGGGAAGAGTCCGTGATGCAAGATAGTAAAATTTACGCGAACTGTTAGACCGCGGGAAATCAACGCGTTCGCCGAAGGCCGGGAATCACCGGAAGAGAGAGAATAAAACTGCAGCCGCCTGAGCCAGCGTCTCTGGAAAATCAGCCGAGCTATTGACGATTGGCATACAGACTGCGCCGATCCTAGTAGTAAATTACAGGAAGTATCGCAGGCTCCTGATATTTAAAATGACGCCTGTACGGATCAGCGATTCCGTATTTAAAACCGGATGACCTTCGCGGAACGAGAGAGACGAAGAGAAAGGAAGAACTGCCAAGGAACGGGATTCGTTGACTAACCTCCGGCCATGAAGCCTTCGTTTCTTTTCTTTTCTCGAATTGAAGGTGTCGTTTTCCTTATTCGCGATCGCGTCTTAGTTCCGGACATTTTAGCAGGTTCAACGATTTCCGATCGACTAATAGACAAATTCTGACGCCAAGTGTATTGCATAATATTGCTCGCGAAACACGTCTCACGTTAGTATCCATTTCTGTTTCTGTCACGAGCTGTATTACTTACAATTGTTCATTATTCATAAATTCGTTTGAATTTCAGATTCCAATGTAACTGGCGAGAAATGGAAGATTTGAGGAGGTTGAATACAAAATAGCGCAGGTCTGCATGTTTCGAGCTCCCTTTGTCTCGATCTGGAGAGATTCTTTGTTCGACATTTTGTACCAATTGTTATCTCATCCGGATTATTACCTCTTTTATCGCGGCGTAGGTTCTAGAATGCCTGCCAGTGATTTCATCGTCCAAAAACGACCATGACTGTGCTCTTTCCGCGCGAACAAATGGAGTGGGAATACTTGCAAATGTCAATCTTGTTACTTAGCGTCGATTTTCTATTTGTTGGCAATGCCGTTACCGTACCAAATGGTACCGAGACTAATCTCTCGGGAGACAGGTTAGACGCAATTTCGATGAGCGTTTTGTCTAGATAACGAGAAGTTTGCCGTGTGATTTACGACTTTAAATGTAACGCCCACTTTGTTTGTTGAGAGGCAAACAAGGATGTTCCATCAACTTGAGTAGAGATGCAGAATCAATCTTTGTTCTTGGTTGAACATCTCGTTTGAAGAACCTCTTAATTAAGGATCGTATACATTAAAGGGGCTCGCGAAATTGTTTCGTTCCAAGTTGAAATTGTTTTTCTGCAATTACAATAAGGAAGAGGGAATTTATAGATTGACTGCTTAATCTTGTAGAATTTTATGTGACTCGGAAGTTGTATACCCGTCCTCGTATATTTTACAGAGTTCAGTTTATGATCATCGTATTACTGTATTTTATTATCCTATTATATTGGTAGGAAATAGACTATTTATAATAGTTATCAGTTCCTCATTCTCGGATCTAAGTGAGAAACTGTAACTGGCTTCAATTTGTTCGTCGCATGTGCAAACAAAATTCTGGTTATAGGGGGTTAAGTTAATTCAAACAAAAGTACAAGCTTATCGTACATCGGTTCTACTCTATCTATACAAGTTTAACGAACGATTTCATCTCACGATAAACGACTTCCTCCAGGATTTTCTACAAATGATCGTGTAGAATATTTCGCAGAGAGTGAGAGAGAAAGGGGGAGAAAAAGGAGAGGCAATAACATATATCTTATCTCATTCGGAATAGCGCAGATCAAACATTAGGGCGATACTTTATCCACGTCGCATTACGTGACGCCTCACAGGTAAAATCTTCACGTTGTTCTGCGAGTTTTGAGCTTATTGTTTTCGTCGAGGTCTGACCCCCTTAAACACTCCTCATCGAAGCAATTACACATCTCGCTGCGGAGAAGTTACACTTCCAGTAATTAACAGACTTCTTCGTGCGACAGTAATAGGTGTGTAAATATTGACACGTTTTACAGTGCACGTTCAGTAAATCGTCGCGGTATACTTGATACGGAGTTGTCTCAAACGAGTCGACGAATTTGCAACTTCATCGGTTTCGTTTTGCAATCTTTCAAAGCTTAAAGGCTCAAAGCCTAAAGGCTCGAAGCTTATTCTTATTTTGCGTTGCATTAACTCACCAAAGGCAAATTCATGTAGGTAAATATTTTCAATTTCTCCCGATGCTTTCATCGAGTGCTCGTACCACGTTATTTTCGCGAATAATCATTGTTGCATTAATTTGAAAAATACAGCCCCCGGTCTTACCGAGCCGGCCATATTTCTCCTCCCCTTCTTACTTTTATCCCAGACGGAAACAGCGATTCGTCTTGTAATAACAGTAACAACGCACCAATCAGCTTAAATTGCACGATGCATCGATTTGCATACATTGATGCACCTTCGTCAGTGTTCCACCACTGAATTTACATTGAATCACTCCTAAACCTATCCCCTTGATTTCAAGTACAAGATACTTCTCTTATACAATGTGTAACAGTACCACGCACAAATATGCTCCTCGAAGGTTGCGGAAGTGCCATGAGAGAATTAAAAGTTTCGTTTCATTTGAACAACATGATACATAGTATCTTTCATAACAGTGGAATCTTTCATCACTTTGTACCATTATCTGAACTTACCGGAAGGCTAGCTCATGGTTAAATTACGCGTATCGATGGAACTCGATAATTTTTCACGCAAAAAATGATTCTATGTACACCGATGCCCTATGTTCATTAATGTCAACCTATCAGCGTTCTAGGAGAATGCTAAATGTTTCTCGTGGCTCGTGGCAATTTTTTCCTTGTAAACCAGACGGTGAGCAAAATTACGTGGCCTGTTCTTCTCGATGAAGTCACATTTTTTGGAATTCGATTTCGAAAGTCTTCAGACGGATTTATGTCACAGCAACTATATAGATAAAATTTACGTCCACTTGCTCCCTCGTTTCTCAACTCCTAAGAAATATCTGAATATTCTATTCGGTATATGAAGCAATAATCGACAAGCAAATTTAAAATTACGATGCGAACTTAAAACGGCTTATAAATAGTATAGTAGACGATATTTTATCGTTCATCGCCAAAAATATACTTCTCCGATTTGCTTTTTAAGGACGCATCGAATCTATACACGAAAACGAACTTTTCCATAAAAATAGTTTCGAAATGAGAGTGATGTTTGACGATGTCAAACGATACGTGGAAAGTTAAAGCACCGCAAACAATTTTATCGATAACGTCGGCAAAGAGAAAGTTTCGTTTTGCTGCATTATCTGAAGGAGTGGTCAAAGAAAGTCATTATTAAATCATAAGAAGAAAAAAGGTAAAAGTTCTCAGCCAAGGGGAAAATGCTTTAATTGGGCAGAGGAACAATGGTGTAAGGCGTTGTGTACCGACGGGACAAAGTGAGTCATAGTCATATACAAGGTGAGACATGAGACACAGCGAAGTGCCCGAACTTTTCAATTTCGTACCACTATTAAAATTAATTTTGTACCGCGTTAAACACAACGTGTCGCGCATTTTCCAACTACTATTTCCCTTTATAATCTCCTCATTAGCGACATTTTAGCATTTTGCCAAACCATTCGATGATAAATTTGCTTCACTAATTTTTGTGGTTACTCTAATAATTAGTCGACTTACTTAAGGAAGCATTTGAATACCTCATCGATAAAGTAATTAAATTTTACCGTTTCAAAACACATTTAAACGCTGAACTTGGTTTCTCGGGTACGTCGTACCTTATTTAAAGTACCGGAAATGACATCTTCGCGAGTCGTACTAACATGATGCTTATAATTTCAGGTACATCGACGTATGAAGCCTGCTCGAATTAGAATTCCGCAACATCTAGATGGTATCTTTGCTCATTGGATACTCATGGTGTGCTATAAATTTCGACCGTTGACGTCATCGTTCCATCGTAATGTAATAAAAAAAGATGGCGGAGTTGACCTTCCGTGCTACTTAAAAGACACGGTCTACAATGACACGTGAGCCATTTATTACGCGTTCCTTATAACGTACAGCAATTTTCTGCAACATTAATGACTTTGAAAATGTCTTAGATTGCAGGAGCCGGCTGACTCATCCTATACCTGGGCGTCGGCGTGCGACGAAACAAGGCACACCGGTGAGAGTTTACAAATAGAACGAGACACGAAACGGTCGTCTCGTCCCGTGAACGTTAATTGTACCGTTAGCTCAAACGAGGCTGAGACGTGCCCACGATGCGGAGCGAACCTCGAAACGAGCAACCGGTCGTCTCGAGACGTTTCCCGACCTCTCGTCATCTTAAGGTGCGTATATACACTTGTCATGAATTCTCCTAGTATAACATAGATGAGTAAGCATCGTATCATTGTCAAGATTCCGTATGAAGCTGGACAACCGGATGAATCTCTTATTTTTCGGTCTCTCGTCGTCAAAGGAACGAGACGATGTTTGACTGGCAATGAGCGAACGAATTTAGTTTAGATGAAGAGTGTAGCATTGCACGTTCTAGCTGTAGATTCTGGATCAGTTACACTTCTGTCGTGGGCGTCTGAGTATTCGTACATCCTCCGTTATTCTTGAAGTTTCTTGAAGTTTCTTCGCAGCATGTGCATAATTGTACACGATAATTTGATAATAGAGATAAATAAGGAAGAGATCGGAAGCGGAGTGGATATAGTCTGGAATTTGAAACATCTGGATCATTGCACCGAGATGAGTGGAGAAAATGCATGGGAAGAAATCGCGGAAGAAATTAACGAATCGGTAAATCGATGCAAGAAAAAGATGAAATACTGGTAGCCCTTAAGAAAATCAGCAGGATGTTTCCTGGTTAGGTTTTTGTACAATTCACTCAGAGACTGGATCTTTAAGTCAATCGACAAACTGGATTTATACTTTTCTCCTCTGTACGCTTTTTGTATCCGCCAACGCTGTGGGTTTCTTCTCTTATTCCCAAGCATATCGTCTGAAACGATAATTTTCAACTCTCGTTTCGTATACGTCTTCTCCCCTTTTGTGAACATCTTGGTACTTTAGAAAATTTTAATAATCGTTTCATAGCGATTGAAAATCTTTGCTGTAGGAGAATGATAGATGTCACAGGTATCTAGTGAGAGGAATTTATTCTAGAATACAGGGAGAATCGATGCCTTTTTCGTCCATCGAGTCGTATCATTTTGATACGAATACCCATCAGTGGTGCAGGAAAAAATGACGAATCCTTGCACGGTATCGTATCGCTGAATGATACACAACGGTGATACGACACGAGGATATTCAACAAGTGTATACACACCTTTACACGTACACATCTCTACGTGGCTTCGTTTTTTCTTTTTCTTTTCCCTCCTCGATCACGAGAAACGCTCGGCATCTTTCGTCTCAATTAGATGGCACAGGTCAACTGAGAAGCGGTAATAGACGATAAATTGAAATTAATGTCTGTGTTCTTGGTCGTGTTCTCCGACGATTTCTCGTCGCTACACACAAACGTAGACCAACACGTTGGATTAACGCGGAGTCGTTTCGTTTCTTTATCTTCGCGACATTGTTTGCAGTTCTAGATAATGCTTGGAAGCGCTAGTACCATTCGCGAGATAATGGCCGGTTAAAAGTTATTGTCAATAAAAACGTAGATGAATCATACTTGCAAATGTTTGTATACGCTGCACGAGGTATCTGAAAAAAAGGTAGGAAAACATGCAAGTCGATGATGCAAAAGGAGCTGATATTTCGGATTTGAAGGACCAGGCTGGAAAATTATCATATCCAGTTTATTGGATGCGAATATTTCTTTTGGCGAATTACAAAATGTCGCTTTTTATCTCGCGCCTTTATTTCGTTATCGTTTAGACGTAAAATTATGATGATTTGGCGAGTAGTGGAATATTCCACGGAGTATACGCGAAACTTTGGAATTGATCGATTATGGCCGACCGTGGAAACTGCGAAAAGAAAGTTTGCGTTGCAAAATATATATTTCCAAGTTCGCCGTGTTTACATTTATTCCAACGTGGATTTAATAATGTTCGACAAAAATTGGGATCGCGAGCTTGAATTTCGGCGGATCGTATATCATTTTCATTCTTCGCGTAATTCCTTTTCGTTTAAACCTTTTTCGTTTCATTCCTTTTCGTATAATTACGTTTTGGACATACGTGGCTCGACGACACTGATGAAATATCCGTGTACCGAGTTTCTGACAATCTCCTGTGTTAAATTTTACGAAGTCACAACATGCTTCAGACTGACTAAGCATAAGTAGTCCCAGACGATCGATGCCAGACACGTGCCAAACGCTCCTAAATGTAATTTCGATCAAAACATTCAATGGGAGGTTTATCTTAATTAAACTTCAGATTAATTTACGATCGGAGAGCAATAAAAATGGAATAGTTTACATTCTAGAAAAATTCTCAAAGAAACAGTATGTTCTACAGTCTATAATCCCCACAAATTAATGAAAAATTTATTATCCAAATCGTACGTCAAACTCGAGGCCACGTATTCGCAAAACGATCTTCCACAAAATCTTTGAGAGTTTGAATTCCTAATAAAAAGAGGAATGAAAATTACATTGCACTCTATTAAGTGTCAATCTTCAAAATTACTTTGATAAATAATTTTTTCCTCGAAGCATACCAAATTGAAACTCTTAGGCTACTCTTAGGTTTTTAGCACTCTGTATAATACACTCACGTAGTCTAATTCCTACACTATTATATAAGACACGAATATAGCGAATACATAAAAATCAGTCTTTAGTCGAAGTAACCAAATTTAACACTAGAATTACCATGAGGGTTAAATTGACTTGTTTCGGATATTTTATTTTCGCCATTGCTGAAGATATACGACTGATATTGTTCAAATGGGGTCAAAATTACGTATGCTCTTTCATTTTCACGATATATTAATTAATACCAATTGCGAGTACTATATATATTTGCACGTTATAAACTGGTAGTTCTAGTGTTAAGACCCCAAAGACAAAGAGACCGTCAAACAAATTTTAAGCGATAATTTTACATTCGTATTAAAATTTCTCTTGCTCTCTCAGTCTCTTCTGAAATCAACATTTTCCATTTTTCTATGGCACAGTTGAGTGCTGGTTAGTTTCGAATCGTTATTTTCTTCCATCTCGCAGACCCTAAACCAGAAGGCTGTTCCTTTGTACAGCCCTTGGTGGACCTGCAGCCCTAAGACATCGATCCGCACCCCTACTGGAGGGTCGTATTCCCGACCCCGCTGTGACGTAGCCCATAATACGCAACAACGAAACCCGATTCGTCAGAGTTCGTGTCACCAATTTCGCCATCGTTGTAACAAAGCGGTTTCGTCATCGTGCATAATTACACGGACGGGTATTGCTACGTGTCTCACGCGAAATGCAAGAATCGAAAGAAGCTCGAACTGTCGAACAGAGGGTATCGCTGCGTTCAAGAATCGGGTTCCCCGCGAGCGTGAAAGCAACGCGACCGTACATCCGCGCTCGCATCAATGACACGCGCTATACTCGCAGCGGAGCCGAGCGGTAAAACTGGCAGCCGTGGGTTAGACAGCGTGCAGAAGCGGGAATCGCGCCAGTCCGCGGCGAGTTCTCCGTGCGGGAGCTGCGCTCTCTTGGTGTCGTCACGCGGGGGTTGTTCGCGCGCTAGATCACACGTTACACATCTTGTCTCCGGATGCACAGAAGAGAGGCGAGAGTTTGCCGATCGAACGTACGAGTGAGAGTTGAGTTTTGTGAGAGAAAAAGTGAGAAAGGACCGTCAAAACGCAGCGGCCCGATCGCCACATTCAGTCCAGAGGTAGGTGCCAGGGATTGTTTCACGCGACCCTGACGATCAACGCCGATGACAGAGAGTCGCTTTCGAATCCTCTCTTATAGCGTTTCGTCCATCGTGGATTGGCTCTTTTAAACGCGAACCGCGATTATCTCGTGAACTTTGCATCGGCGTAGCAATTATTCGAGGGAGCGTTTTAAGTTCAACTGCCTTTGCGAGAAACTGCATTGCGGTGGAATTTGTCATTTTTTCCACAATGGTGTTCGTAATTCGTCGATAGACGCGTAATCGCCCGTTATCGGGGACTAATATTAGCCATAGCCGTTTCATTTCGCGTTGTTTACAACACCGAGATTCGTCCTTAAGGAAGGCTACGGCAGTAGCTGTTAGAACGAACGGATGGGGTTTCGCGAAACGGACCGGGACGCCTTAGACAGAGGCCTGTAACGCTTTATCGTCGTCTATTAAAAACACTTTCTAAAATGGTGAAGCTATTTATACGCTCTAGTAATCGTTTCCTAGACGACGAGCGAGATTCCTCGGATCGACAGATTCGATATCGTCATTCCTCTACGACGAATCGTTACGGGAAGTACCCGAGTGACTTTGACGCCCGATGATCCGGATATGGAGCGATCGTTGTAAACAGAGATTAAGGACATCGTCGACGTAAATCGCCACGGTGTACAGGGACGTACACGGTCGAAAGTGGTCAGGCAGGATTTCGAGTGGTGTAATGATTTTTTCAACGACGTTGCCAATTACTGCGTCGATATGCACAGTGTACCGGGCGATACAGCCGATTTCCAGCGAATTATTGAAATTAACGGGATCCCGTATCTTTAAACGTGCAGTTATACACACGGTAATTAAATAGGGAAAAAATGAAAGAGAAAAAACCTCGAAGAATATTCTAATGGCTAGCGTGTAACAAGTGGGAAACATTTCCGAGGGCGTGGATCGATACAACTCGAACGGACGAACGCGATTGGCTGCGGCCACGGTCAATATTCTAATTACGAACCGCTAATCAACAATCTCGTAAATCATGTGCCATCTACGGCCCCGTTGCACCGTTTTTTCTTCGCCAATGGCGAACAGGATACGTGAATATGGTTGTTCTTGAAAACAATGCAAAACGTATGCAAAACTCGGCGTCATAATCGCGGAACCGTTCGATCGAACGCACGTGGATCATCGACGCTCCTCTCGGTCACGTGTCTATGTAATCAGGAATATCCCGCAAGCATGACGCATCTTCGGAGATTTCATAGAGTGTATCGAAGGGAAAAAAGCGTGAAAAAACGGAACAACGGGTAAACCGATAGCTCCAATGGAAGTTCCGAACTACGTCGCACACGAAAATCGTAGTTTTATCTATTCCCCAGATCCGAGCAACTTCAAACGACACGATCGACCGTTTTCCTCTCGGAAATCACGCGAATTGGGGTTCTTCGTCGCTTCTGCGGCGCCGGCTATTGTATTTCACTTTGTCGTGGTATTTTTCTCGCAGAATGAAATTTTACTCCCACGTAATTTAATAGTTATCGAGATCGAAGTTCTGAAATTTATCGACTTGGCGTTTGAAGGGATCGATGTTGCTCGTTCGTATGAAATATCGGTCTAACGAGGAGCGATACGATTAGCGTAATAACATGTCGGTCTACTCTGTCTTAAAATGTGTTATTGCTCCGCAATTAGTGGACGTAAAAAGTTGTTGCTAATTACTCTTCGCCGTCCTATTACACTTCCACGATACGCTAGAAGTGTTCTAGCAGTTGATAGTATCCCGCGGAATCCGTGGTACAGTTCCAGACTCGGCGTGTTTACGAATTCAAATGTGAAAGTCACAGAACGTGTTTACCCATTCGCGTTAGTCTAATTACACCGTAGTAACGTGTGATATACCGCGAGACGTTAACGTTACTACATTTCAATTCCTATCTCGTGTCGGGAATTATCGGGGAATAAATTTCGAATCGAGAACGTTATTTTCGTTTCCATTTCATTTCCATTTCTCGCTCGGCGAAACCTCGCTGTCGAATACGATCGGAAATTCCGATTTATCACCGGTCGTTAATGCTCGCGATAAATGCCACTGTCTTAGAACGAAGCCCGTTAACGAAGTTTTCGGCAAACCATTATAAGCCAGCGACTTTCGACTCTCGCAGCCATTATTCGAGTAATAATACCGAATAAACTACATTTCCGAAGGAAGATATATCGCCTCGCATTACAATAAAAATGTCACCTCGCGCTTGGAATGCCCGGCAACCTCGACGTTGGTTATTTAATAAGTAACCCAGTGTTATTGCGGGTCTGTCGTAAAACACGTGATAAGTGCAGTAAATTTGATCCCGTCGTTAGCGAGTAATCACGCAGCACGCTTCGAACAACGAAATTGCGAGAGGAAATTAGTCACGGTACGATAATTTAATTAACTGGGCAAACAGCATGGCCTATAAGTGCACGATGGCAAGCTGTAAATCGCGTATTTCTACGCTCGATCGGTGCACGCGACACCTTCGATAATAGTATTACACCTGTAACACTTATTAATGCCATTACGACTCCTCGTCTATAACCTCGCATATATATTTCACGTTCGCACCGTGGATGCCCACCGAGTAAAAACATGGTGGAAGCTAGCTCGAATCGATCTTCCAACTGTTGAAGTCGGAATTAGAGCCGCGGCCGGTCGTGCGAAATCGAATTGGAAAATCGGTGCGTGGAAGCAAGAATTACTCACGGTTGACGCAGAATCGCCATTCACTATTTCACAATTTCTATATCGTTGCTCGGGAGCGCCGCGAACAGGTCGAGTCGCCGATGAATACGCGCCCTCGAGACTCGCGACTCAAAATAAGATCCACGTGCCCGTTCCGGGGCACACGTTCATCTCGACAGAGCCGCAGACACTTTCTCTAAACTTTTTCCACGTTCGTGCTCTAATTTCCACGAACGTCCGTGCAAAATTTACTCGAGCGTGTCTCCTTTTTGGTATTCATGCGTTGCAGTTCCGCCGTGAACGCTGGTCTTCCCGCGCGATCGTTCATTGCCACTGTTTAACCCAATTTCGCGATTCTCTCACTCGTCGACGGCGTTTCCTTCGAGCTCCATGACAATTAATCATCTCGCGAGCAAATATTTTTCGATTCGCGCCGCGTTTGCTGCGACATGCACGCGCGATGAAGACTTCCGTGGTCGATTATCTCGGACGACACCTGGTCCCGGTGCCTCGGAGAGCTTCATCGCTCGCGCGTAATCTCGCTGAACGAAACGGGTAACGTTAGGAAAGAGCGATGGATCGATGTTAAAGCAGTATCGAATTCAATAACCTCGGCACCGAGGTCTGCTCGAAAGCAGACGCTTTGGTTTGTGCGAGCAATCTTACTCAGCTTATGAACCTTTTAGTTTCGGTCTATAGACTCAAGGTTACGTATACACGTAAATACTCATGCCTAACACGGCTATAACTGCGTCATTTTAGACGAATTAATAACGCCCGCGGATACTAAATAAGTCGTACGAATTATATAGATAATAGAAGAATTTGCTCGATCTTATCTCGCGTCAGATTGGATACCCTTGTTCTCGCTAATGATCTTCAGTGACGAAGACAAACGTCTTCGGTATACCCGATGAACATCTGTATTTGAATATCAAGCAGCTTAATTAGCGCGCAGAGTGTCACGTGTGTCTGGAATCTTTAAATATTGACCGGGCGAGGATTTCCGAGCCAATATTTACCGTCGATCGAAGCTCGGAATTTTTCGAACGAATTCACGCTAACCAAATGATAATTCGTCTAGGGATCGTCTTCGCATCTCGCTACAGTTCACATCGAGACGTTTAATCTGCCCCGGGAACCAGGAAGTTTGCTTTCACCTTCCATCTTTTCCTCTCTATCTTCCTTCCCGAGTTTTGCTTTTATTTTCTCGCCGAGATACTTTAAGCGTACATTTGCATTGCTCGATCGAAATATTTCGATACAATCTCGAGGTCTACGGGATGAACGCATCCTCGATGCAGAATTTTCCGCTTCGCGATGTATACCCAATAGTCGACGTGGTTCACGGCGGAGAAAGAACGCTTTGTCCCGAGCAATCGATTCGAATATCGTCTTTTCCTCGACCTACTGTATCGGTGTTACAAACGACGAGATTCGATCGAAATCGAGGAGAACGCCGCTGTGTGTCGCGTTAGCACGTCGAATACCATCGAGGTCACACGTTGCTGACATTACCGAATTCGATGCAACTTTTTCCAATGTCGAAATATCAAACGGCGACGTATCACAACGAAAGTGATAATTTGTATATACAGGTACGATTTAAAAGGAGTGACGTTGTTTCGGTTGGAACAGAAATGATGCAATTTCTATTCAATCAGAGTATGAGTTACTCGTCGGTGAATTAACGTGCACGCACGCGGCTGAAAATAATTAAAGAATCATTCATCCAAGTGACTTCACCGCTGAATAAGGTATCTGCCAATGTCATAGCTTCGACGCGAAATAAATCAGGCGTGTAATAGAGACGTCGTCTTTTAATACTTCGCTTATCTTCCCAATTATCTCCTATCTCCTCGATTAGATGAAAAATGTTTCATAAATCCCGCGAACGATACTCTCTTATTGCACTCTGCTCCGATAGGGGGATACGATCCAATAAAAGATGAACCGTCGTAAAACTAGATGGAAAAGGGAACAGGTATTCAATGGCGTCGCAATATACTGTATAAATTTTCAGAAATCCTCGGTTGACTCTCAAATCGATTGACAGGGGAAACCCCGAGATAGATAAAACATCTGCAATGATTTTTAACTCTTTGGGGTACGCTGAGATTAAAAGTGTCCCACCTTTTCGATGCACCGTAATGCATAGTGAGGCACTTATAGTCTCACCTCGAAATATTGCAATAGCTACATATGCATATTATTTACGTAAAGCAGTTGGTAATACCTTCGACAAATGTTATAAATGTATTTGCTCGTGTTGGCAACATTCAACATGCCCAGTACACGCTCAATTGTTGCATGCGAAAGGTTTATTGCGACAATCCTTTTTCCAGGTTTTATATTTTTACATTATTCCTTTATTAGTAAGAATGTACCAATTTTGTTTCATTTAAAACGAGATAAAATTTGTATTTTATTATCTGAAATCCTGTGCTGCGAATAGTTAGACGCGTTATGACTGCCTTTCGATCCATCATCCGACCTCGCGATTCGCGTTCGCGAGATTCTCTCGATCTTCGAGAGACGTGGATCAACAGAGGATCGCGAAGCTGGCTGAACGATCTCACGAGTTTCACGATCCCGACGAGACTGTTTGTGTTGAGTCTATGAGTCCGCGATAGCTCGCGATATCAGTGACGCAAGCTCATTGCTGGTCGCATGCTTCCATTAACATTCTTTTTCGTTTCTTCTCCTTTGTCGATCACGCTTTCGTAAGATCATTCACCGTGAATCATTCGTCGAACCTGACCCTTCGCCGATTCCGTTGACCGAGTAACATCGGTAGTCGCGAGATCCACGTTTTCTCGATCGGACGCGATTATCGACCTTCCTCTCGTTTCGCTCGGTATTTATTTTTTCAATACACTTTCAAGGTGCTTCCATAGCCGTGAGCGTCACGTGCTTAGGTACCCATGACCTCTGTCTCGAGCATTCAGACGATACTCCAATGTTCTCTCGCTATCTGTCTTGAACCCCGTGGCATGACGCGTAACAGAGTTCAAAGGATTCCCTGCAGCCACCGCGCGAGGATGACGATTGGTACTCGACTAATCGGAAGAAGTGTTTGCTTCCACGATTATCTGTCAAATAGCTTTTTATAATACCAACGAGTGGCCACTGTAACGGAGTTTTTATACCCGCTCGAGTGTTCCTCGCAACGTTACATCGATCTGTCGGTGGGAAAATTTGAAACGAAACGTGATTCGTGATCGGTCCTGATCATGCACGAGACGCTTGTCTGCAGGTAAAAATGCGGGATTAATTAAGTCGGGTCTATTTCGAGAATCTCGCCGCGATATTCTCTGAACGTCGCGGCTTTATTTGCTTTCGTGCTCCGGGAAATTCGAAATGTTCCTGGAAATGATTGCGCTGAACTTGGAATTCTAAGTAAATTTTAATTCCAACGGAGTAAATCGCCAAGTTACCGTGGCCAGTAACCGATGATCCGTGTCACGATCGCGCGATAGGCAATTATAATTATTTATCGCACCAGCGGGTTCCCGGATTTTTACGCCTGACATTAAGAATTAATTAAGAAGCCGATAGAATTCGTTGAAATGTCTAGAGAATGTTTCGTTTGCGTCGGTGTAAAATATTTCGTTCGATGCTACACGAACAAAGAAGGCTGCATCGTCGCTCGTAATGCGAAATAATAATCGCGTGGGTTCGTATCTAGCGACGTCGATGAAGCATGAAATATTAAAATGTTCTCGGGTCTCACGCGAAATGAGGAAATCGCCGTCGGAGGATTAGCATCCTGGCGATAACTTTATCAAACGGATAGTCTTTAAGTAAAAATTAGCGCTAAAATTCTACCAAACACGCCATTTGCTCTATCGAAATTGTTCGCGCAAACAGAAATAATAACCGTGTCCTCGATAAGCACCTGCATACTCTACGGTATTAACCTTTTTTACGTTCATTATCGTCACGTTCACATTCGATAACGCGTAAAAAGCGCAATAAAACATATTACGCGACCACGTTACTCGTGTAATTTGAAAATAACTCGTGCCGATTATTTACGATACGAAAATAAGAAATAACACGAATAATCATATCAATTCCGAACTTTCCATAAAAACCTATCACGGTATTACCGAAAAACGACGAGCGCGAGCGAAAGAAAATAGCAGTTTGAAATCGCGCGAAACAGCTCGTTATCACGCGAACCAGGCGTCGGCGAAGTCCATGGTTCGCTTTTCTTCCATCCAGTCGCGCTCGTGGCGCAAGGTGTGAAATCGGGTTAAGGTTAAGCCATGTAACCGGCCGGTAACCATGTAACAGTTGCAGCCGCGTTGACGCAACGCGATCGACGGAAATCGCGGGTCGAAAACGCGGACTCGGTGCAGGGTGCCGAACGGTGTATGCATAATTTATAACGGGGGTCACCGCGTGTATTAAATATAGAGGAGCCGTCGAGAACGCGAGGCGCGCGCTGCTCAGCACGCGATAACGCGTCGTACGCGGAACGTCGTAGAAACCGCGATCCCGGATCGATCTCCAGTGCCGCGAACTCGTGATCCGTCGAACCGACAGTCGATCGTGCGCCATCGCGCGAAAAGCTCATTTTCTTCAATTTAAAAATCCCTTTTGTTTCCGACAATCGCGATCGCGCACGTGTTACTCGTCGTTCCTGCGCGTCCGCTCGTTTCGTGCACGAATTCGGCGAGCAGAAATCGAGTAAACGTCTCGCGCCGATTCGATCGAGGATAACGATCGTGTCGAGCGATCGACGAGGTGCCGGAGCTTGTGATTCGTGTAACTCTTGGCCTGACGCGAAATGTGCTTTCGCGTGACACTGCCGAATGTCGAACCAAGGTGTAGCAATGTTCCCCAGTTTTATAGTGCCACCAGGTATTGGTCGATCTCGTACTCGGCTAAAAATCAGTCACCGATCACGCCATTAGTATGTACGTGCATGTGGAAATTTTCTTGGCGCGTCGTGATCGTCGCGTGCGTCGCTGGGATGCTAGAAGTGTCGACAATCTCGATTACGCGTGTTTTATTATCGTTGCAACGTTACGTAATTTGTCTCTCGCATTTCGTTCGATTCGAGCATCGTCTCGCTGCATTTCGATGGCCAGAATGGAAACAAAGGCGAAGCCGATACGTTATCGGTTCGCGTGGCGATGATTCAATTTTGCTTCATCCCGCGCCATGATACCGCGAACGCCTTAATACGATGAGGATAATACTCGGAGGATGGAAACGCCTATGATAAACGGATACGCTGTTTCGGCTGGCAGAGCTTGCAATTCGCTCACGTTTCTCGCATTAGGAATCACATTTCTGCGTGACACGTCCGCCATCGCGAACACCGTTGCCCGAACGATGAAATTCGCGAATTTTTTCCCCTCCGCTGCGACGCACCGCGAACGCTTGAAATTCTTTGGAAACGACGATTGTCATCGATCATTTCGCGTCCATTAATCCATCGAGGATCGTTGGAGTCTTAATTCGTGACGCAAAAGGCCGCGAAACAACGGGTTCGATATTTGCTATTGGAACATGTTGGCGATATTTTATGTACGCAAAAGTTCGCCATTTATTTTCCTTCTCCCAGCTGTTTATTATGCCACACTCTTACTAGACGGCGTTTAAAATATGTCGGAAATATGCAGTGGTGAAATTTGATTTTAAAGCAGCCATTTTATGTAACTAATTATACACACTCCGTAGAATTTCCCTTCGTATTTTAATCGCGCTCGGAATCTACGATACGGTTCTAAAAATATGCGATTTCGGTTATTATATGTAAACGTGCTTCCAGTTACTGTGTTACTCCAATTTCCACGCGAACTGCTCGAAATTCCTGCCGGCTCTTCCATACACCGCCGCCGTTATTATAAACGCACTTCATTCATTTCAATCTATCACGGCTGCTTATACATTGCGCAATTACTCAAGGTTTTATCTTGCATCGTTCTCGTCCCAGCGTCGAGCCATTGTTTCGCTATCAACCGAATGGCAAGCAAAAACAGGGGTTATTAATTTAATATCACACCGTATTCTAATCAACCCCTAACGTTCTCATGATAATCCCACGGCTACCCAAAATAACATGGATGTTATTCCCGTGTCTACTACAAACACCTACTATAAATACCACGAATATTGTCTACGATTCGTGTACCAAATTAATTTAATTAATCGCGCAAGTGCGATTTTAATTTTCGAAATTACACGAAATCCCGAGCAATCGTCTTTGTCACGTCGTTTAGCATTCTCAAGGCTTCGGTTGTCATCGAAGCTGATACCGTGCTCGGTAAGCCATTAGATCTTACACCGAGTGCGGTATCACGGAGGTGCATTTTCGTGCGTGAAGCGTGCATGCATCGCGTAATTCGAGGTTAAACGACAATTAAAAGTAATCAAGGGTACAGATCTATCGAGACGAGATATGGCAATTTTCGCCATCCCGTTATGCGCACGGACTGGATTAATTTCGAGCCGGGATTTAATCCGCAGCAACGCGAGCTCGTTTTTGGAGATGCCCGATAACGCGCCGGGTCACGAGGGAACCAGATCCGAGCTCGATTTCGTCTTCACTCGTGATGGATCGCTCGAGATATCCGAATATTCGCACGTAACTTCTTACGAACGCTATCTTCCATTAGGATCGTGTCTCTTTCACCCACTTTCCCGGGCGTATTCGTATCAGCTGGCACCCGCGACACCTTCTCCCGCGCTTTCGGTCGACCGGGGGGCGAACTCGATTTTACGGACACATGTGCTTACCTCTCGCATGATTCCTCTTCGCAACGTTGTTCATTCGCCCGGCAACACCGGTAATTTCTCCCACACGAGTGTAACGAATTACACATAGCACTTCAGCGGTAGCATATGCCTCGTTTCGAAGATAACCTCGTCAACGCAAGTATTATCTCTCTAACGCAATTCGCCGCTGAACGATCGATTATCCGAAACATGCACGATCGACGGCTATCGACGTGGTTGTTCACCTATGACTCAATAGTTCTGGAAATCGTCATTCGAATTACGAAGCTCGCTTAAATATGCCTCCGAAGCACCAAAAATATCGTTGAGTCACGCGAGGATCCCTCGATCGCCCCGGATCGAACGTAAACTTTAATTCGCATCGCCTGGTCGATCGATTAATCTTCGAGGCGGTTAATACAAGGTGTAAAGAAATCGGTATAAAAGTGTCAGAACAAGATTTCACGCCTGTCGTTAAATACCCCGCCCATCGTTGATGATCTTTGCACGGTCGAGGCGCGTTATGTTGTCCCTCTTTGCCGGGGAAAAATTGCTGGGGCTAACTGTATATTTTCTTTTTCGTTGGAAACTTGGCGACGACTTTGCGGTGCAACGAAAATAACGGCTCGGACGCGCTACGAGCAGGAAGAGCAGAGATAAAACGCGACGGAGGCTCGTCTGACTGCCACGGTCCGATTCTACTGGTGGGAAATTTCACACGTACAGTCCCGGCCGTTCATTGTTCCAGATAAAATCGTGCAACGCTCGTTTTGGCCTCAGATGGGATTCAAATTTTTAGATAAAGGACTATTTGGCAGAATATTCGACGTATTTGACAGTCGGTAGGCGTAATGGAGGACAACCGTGGATATCCTCCGATGGAATACTCGCCAACGGAGTAATTAGTATCGACGTTTTTGTTATCGATGTCCTAGAAACTTGTTGCGAATATTAATGACAGACTGTGCATAAAGTGCAGGTATTATTGTTAACTATATAACTCACGGTTAACGTGGACGTCGATTGACATCGATTAGAATCAGGAAGCGTTGGCTAATGGTTGCTGATAGGAGAGGAACAATATTTCTTCCTCTTTCCCCGGCCTTTCTTGCCCACCAGTTCCAGTACCAGTTCTTGGTCGATCCTCGGCTCGAAACACGCGCTGGATTTTCATAATTACGCAATAGAAACCGCCACTGTGTTGCAAATAGCGGAACAAACCAGACGACTGGATGCACTCTATTTTTAGTCGTCTGTTTGATGCTATTCGTGTACCGTGAAATTATAACAGCTCTGTTAAATTTCTTTGTTCCAGCCATTTTTCCGCCAGCTAAAATAAATTCAGTTATCGCATAATACCGTCGGGCAAATAATTAAGCGACGGACACGCGAATATGCATCGTCTCCACCGGTTTGACAAATCGTTGGCAGAATTTTAGACGACACGTTTCCGATGTATCTCCGCCGACGTTTTTTCGTAGAATTTTATGGCGCATCATCGAAGAGGATATTTACGAGGTTTTGTATCGAGAAACGAGTAGATTCTGCTGAATAACGAAGGAAAGAACTATGAAGAAACTCTGACTGACTTCCGCAGTCCCTTTTTATCCTTTTCCGATGAAATACTCGCCTCTCTTTGCGGTCAAAGTGACTTCCTCGCACTTAACGGTTGATCGAGAAGTAGACATATTCGCGAAGCACATCTGCGATTTTCCCAAACTTCCGTCGTTAAGTGGCTATCATAAATTTAGGCTGTCTCGAGGCCTGCTTAGTTTAGACCGAGAGAGATACTCGCTCGCTAAACGTACTCTTAAATAGCGATAAATTCCAAATTTATCGTGGAATTTTCAAATCTCTCTTACCATTTCCGACTATTATTTAGATCATTATTAATAAAGTGGTACATTCGAGAATACCACAGAATTTTGATATCTCTTCTTCTTCGTACGATGATGGAAAAGGATGATTCATATTTAGATCATGTTAATAATAAAATGAGACTTCCCGTAATTCTTTCACGAAGGAAGACGAAGGAGAAAGGTATCTGATACCGTAAATCGGAACTTTTCGCAATTTTCCAGTGTAACATCAAATTTCTATTCGCAATTATCTCTTCTTTTGCAACGCAAATTTCCGCGGTCCAACTTCCATCCTTGGCCACTATTTCACGCCCGTATGCAAATGAAAGGTAATTTCACGTGTCCAATGATCATCACGCTATCGTCTGGGTGTAATCACGTGCAAAACGATGAAAAAGTGTCGCGATATTGAAGAGACGAGGGAAGGGATCGACTTTATACGTTGCGCATGTATTTAGGTAAACTTATTTATGACGAGTGAGCGATAAGTTTCAAAAATATCATCCCTTATCTTTATGATTTCTGTCCCGTTATCAGTCGTAATCCTCAGGTATAAAGACGTAACTCTGTGTGCCGCAGATGGGCATAGCTCTGTATTTTAGTCGTACGGCAAGTGTGACGCATAGCAAAGTACGAATTTATCGTGTGTCCGAGTGCCATATCAGGATATGGACGAGATCAATGGTAAACTCTTCGGAACAGCCATCGGCTCGATACAATAATTCTTTGTTAACATTTCACGCTACAATCTGTTCATCTTTGATAGGCATCGAAGCGTCTCACGGTTCCATATCGAACGCGCGAGGGTACTCGAAATCGAAATCAATCGCTATTATCGAATTGCAAAACAAATCATATCCGTGACTTTTCGTATATCTCGCAATCTTTCGAAACGTTCGATCATCTCGAGAAAATTTTTGATTCGAAAAGTTTCACCATATTTCCCCATTTTCTCATTTTCATCCCCGTTTACTCGACTTCTCGAAGCTGTCGAGAAGCAATTTAAATTCGTCATCGATCATCGAGGATAGTTACAAGTATAGTCATCGGAAGCTGATTATCAATCGTGTAGCAAGAAAAGTGCCGGTTCTCTGTTTTCAAATCTCACGTTTGGGGAATACCCCTTCTTCGCGATTTTACGTAACGAAACGTAACGATCGAAGCCTTTTTATAGAATTTGAAGAAACAGTGTATCCTAGATCATCTAGATATTTATATCTTCGTACACAATCTGTACTCGTGTCCCAGGGAACTTTCGCCGGTTTCGTCATTACGCTTCCCGAAACAATACGAATTTCCTTTTAATTCGCGACACTCGTGTTCCCATTCGAGTTCCCGGTATCGATACATCGTGTTACAACTCGCGGGTTATTTTTGCCGCGGTTACACGCGATTACGCGTGCGAATTCCGCGTTTCGCGCGACATCGCCCGCGTTTCGCGGAGACAAGGAACGACAGACGCTAGCATTCGATCGGTTTTTCTATCTAAAATAGCATATGGCTGACAGGTATCGATCGTGCGATTGCTGATAGCCAGGCTGGCCTACCTTCGCGGTACACTCATTTCTGCTTAGCCTACTTTTCTCTCTCCACGAATATTTATAGACTTTCACTCGACGCGGGAATATTTCTTTAGCACTCAAAACAAACCCATCGTCGATCGATTTATATTTCACCGTGTTTGCGTACTTTTCACGCGTCCATCGCGATCGGCGTCACTGAACTTCAACAAACCCCGACGTTCGCACGGATCCTCGTCGTGATCGATCCTCGTGCACATTCGTTTTGGCGAACCGCGAAAATCGAGACGTGCCTGTGCCTCGAATTTTTTTAATTTCATTTCAACGAACTTCGAATTTAATATTATTTTCGAGAGAGACGCGTGCGTCAGGTTCCAGAAGATCGTCGGGCAATGAAAATTGCATTGCGATAGGTTCAGGTGCAAACAGATAGCAGTTACCGATAGTAATCCGAAAATAATAAAGACGAGATAATTATCCGATAATATTTATCCGAGTTGTATTCATTTATTTCCACTAGAATTAATAGAATTTATGGAATTAATAAATGCGCGTGATCTTGTCGGTTCATATCCATGTAAGTGCGCGCGAACACCCGATATTATGCAAGAACGAGGTAGAATTTGTGGATTTTTACACTTTTTACACGGTGCATGCGTATCTCGGTGCCAAAAGAACCGTGTAAAAAGTCGTAATAAAATTGTTTCGCAAGAAATTGCGGAGCGCGCGTTAAATTAAAACAAACAGAAGGAGCAATTTGAGATAGAGAACTGCGTAACGTAACAACATTATTTAACACTTTCCGGTTTCTTGGGTTTCACGATAAAAACGAATAAAACGTCCACGGAAAGTCGCGCAAAGATGAATGAAACGTTTAACAAAAAGTATCGCCTGATTGGACGAGACGATTGGAAGAAGGGTAGAAAAGTGAATGAAACGTGTTGAAAAAAGCCGTGTAAAAGTGAATCGTGCGAAAAGGGTACGGTGCAAAAGGGGGTCCCTGTTGCACCGCGCTGTGCGAGGGCCACCTGTAATTAATTCGAAAGGAAGTGGGACGATACGGAGCGGAAGGCGTTGAAAATTCGGAGTGCATCTCGATTAAGCGATGTCAGCTTTATCGGGAATAATGTCGTTGACTTATTTTACGCGATAGTGAGCCATAAACGCTTTCGTGGCTGAAATAAATTTTCATTCGAACTGTCAGCTTTTTCTCTAGAGCCGTTATTTATCGTCCGTGTAATTCTCAATTTTTATTGTACGTCATCCGCAATGCCACTGAAATGGACATCGCTTTGTTCGACTGACCCATTTGCGCGAATGAGTTTCGTTCGTTTCACCTGTCCAAGATACGGGATCGTTAATGGTCCTAAAGTCATTTATATTCATCGAGTTCCATTTTGACAGTCGGGCGTTTATGTACTCCCATATGTCACGATACCCGTGTACATTCGAAACGTCGAAGATTGTTTGCTGTTCCCTTTGTATGCTTCCGATTGTACGCTAATAGAATCTTCGTGCACCGAGCGATGTCTGAAATTTAATTCAAATTCGCGGAATTTTGAATTTTCGTGTCGTACAGTCAAATAGTGTTTTTCCTTTATTTTCCTGGAAATTTTCTCGTGGTTTGTCTTCTAACAAATTTTTATAAGCGGCTTTTTATTTTTAATTCCTTCGTTTAAGGTCAGCAGAGATCGTTAGTGGCTTGCACGCGATTGTTTTCCATCCTTATGAACATATTAGTGACCTTTAAAAATGCGATAAGATTCTGCATGTTTTCAATTAAATTCGCAATCTCACTCATTTCCAATTCTGCGTCCTTTTCTATTACGTTGAGTATCATTGCATTGCAGAGATAACGCGTTTCATGGCGATATGTACATAACATTTTTGGCATCTCGGTGTGTTTTCGTTAATAGGTACGACAGTGTTCTATAAATATTCGCGTTACCTTTACTTACTTTTGTTAGTCACATCTTGTTAATTTAGTCCGACTGGTATTTTCCAGTTTCGCGGGAATATAAGGTTACCATGGTTTGCAAAATATTCGCCATAATGAAATATTTTTCAGCGTTATCTTGGAATTCATTTGCCACGTATACGGCGCGTAATAAAATTGGGATAATGATAAAATATAAATGGCTATGTGTTCTTTTAGGAAATCCCGTGTTTGCTCGAGGTATCATTGTGCGTGATCCAAAGCAAAGTTCAGGACAGAGTTCTGTCCGATATGTCATCGGGTATCGCACAAATCAATATCGCACAGCTAGAAATAAAGTACGTGGCAATATCCTCATGGCAGCTATATATAGATCCATTTTCTAAAATTGACCAATGCCGCAAATAGCCGACGCTCTCCGTACACGTACATACGTCAATTTAATCAAGTCACGGAAGTGGGATATTAACTAAAAATAGACTTTCGATATATCCTACGGCCGGCCCTTTTATCAAAAGGCACTGTGCTCGATAGATACGATCGAAGAAAGGCTACCACACGTGGAAATACTACTGTTCCTCCTGTCATCTAACAATAGCTACGCCTTTTTCATTTCGCGACAAACTTAGCCTCGAGACTATTTATAATATCCGAGGAAACACATCCGAAAGAAATTGTGTCTGCGCCATCGATTTCCTTTGAAATTTCAAACATTCGTTTCCTCGAGGTAAACACTATCGTTCCTCGTGTCATTGTCTAGTAATTTATCACTCGCAATTTAAGTCTACGACAAACGGCTTTCCCCATAGACGCGAGCGTCTTCTGAAAATGCACGCAGACCGGTGCCAGATTTTTGATCCTGCGATATTTCAATGTTTCATTCTCGATGTTCGCGTTTAAATTGCCAAAATTCGGGGGTAAATTTGAAAAATTTACGGTTCGGATGTTCTAATTTTACGAATTTATATTTAACAAATGCGAATTTAAAGAATTCACGAGCAATCGATCCGTCAGCCGCTGAAATAAAACGCTCCCTCCTCTTCCGCGTCGAGACGTAGAGCAATTAATATCGTCTGACAGAGAGACAACCGAGTGTGCAAGAAAGTCGAGATCTTTGCGGCAAGAATTTTTCCTCGATCGGCGGCCGATCGTGGCAACTGCGATAGTAACGAAATCCGCGCGAAACGTTGCCGAAGAATTGCAAAACTGATCTCTGCTTGCGATTTCAGCAATGTCCTTGGAGGAGTCGCGGCGTTCGCAGCGTCCGTACAGATACGGGATGGTTCTCCTTTGCGTTGGTGCACTGATAAACTGGTTAGGCCTCGCGGAGAACTACGTCGAACCGGTACGATATGTCGGTGTTGCTTGCATAATCGCAGGCGCTCTTCTCATATGTGCCGCAATGTGCTGTTGGCTGCACGCACCGCCAAGTAGGGCAACCATGCACACACAACACACAAATCATCCAATCACAGCACAGGTAAGTCTCCATTTTTTTCAACTCACCGCAGCGATAAACCTTTTATTTTCCTTTGATTTATTTCCTCAAAATTGCCAGACCCGTCGGGAGCAGTCAACAAGATCCGTCGCAGGGAAACGCGAGAAACAGGTTTAGAGATCGATTTGAAATCGCGTCGGTCCATTTTGGAGAAGCTATACACGGACCAGGCCAGTTTCGCAATTCATTCCATTAATTCCCATTTCTTTTTCTTTTCTTTTTTCCCTCTACGAATCTATCAAATCCTATCTCCACCGAGTCACCGAAAGTGTGCAATTGCATAAGGTGCACCGCAACGTGCGATCGTACTTACGTATCGTACCGTGTGATTCCGTTTGCCGGGCCAAATCGCGAAACCTAAACCTCCATGAGTGAGCGCACTTGCGGGAAAATTTCAGATCAATACCGCGCTTCTTCCCTCGTGTCAGAGAGCATCTTTGTGCAGCATCTTTATGTTTCAACTAACTTAAGAGCTAGTCACGTGCGTACGTTTAACCTACATATACAACCTATCCTACTGAACTGCCAACTGTTGTCCAAACGATAACAATCATCGAAACAGTTCATCCGAACCTAAACTTTTATCCCGAAATTAGTACAACGATCATTACTACATGGTCCATGTATCCCCCGGTTCAGTGATTATCCCGTTCGTTCCAGAAGCAAGAAATCCATTCGAATTTTCCACTCGGAGCGACCCAAGGTTCGCCTAATTGCCATCCACGACCACCATTTGCCGAGGAAGCAATTAAACCACCGCGATTCCATTTCACGCGTCAAAGTCCTCGCTTTCACCTCGGGCGGCTCGACTAGCCACCGTCAAACATTTCGTTCGTAGTTTAGGGGTTTCGAAAACGCTGTCCCCGATTGAGGCCTCCGAAGATTACAGCGTTTCGCAGATCGATCCGGGTCAACCCCCCATTATAGATCGCGAACCGGTCGTCTATAGCGCGAGTAATAGTATACAAAGGAGCCGTAATTACCGGCGTTTGTAAACAGGCTACGAGATAAAAATAATATACTTCGATCGGAATCGCCGCTACCTTTCCTCTCCCCGTATATCGCTCGGTAGCTCCTGAAATCGCGATCGTTAACACACGCCATGTGGCGTTCCGTAAATCGGTGTTAATTGTTACCAGCCCTCCGCGAAAGGCAGCCCCGTTTCCAGCGAAAATGTACGCGACGTCTAAAGATCGACGGAGAGACCTTGGATCGTTAATATCGATCATTTAATCTCTTTGGCTCCACGTTTCTTAATTCTTATCGCGTCGTAGATAGCGATAGGGCTTATAATTGATGTAGGGATTTCCTGCTTGTCAAAAATCCAACATGGCGTCGTTGTTAATTAATATGTTCATCATAAATCGGATCTCGTTAGACACGTAATTAAATTGCAATATTTTATCCGTCGAAAAATCGCTCGAGGGACAGGCTGAAATTGATTTCGAGAATGCAGGAAGTACGAGCTCCCCTAATCGCGATGTCGACGAGCGAAAATCGATAAATTGATACATGCCGATGGCTCGTGTCGATAAGGCAGCGGAACGATGAGACGACGATACAACGTTAACCGTGTTTACGAGTATAAGCACGAATAGAGGATGTACTTGCATCGACGAGCCATTACGTACTTAGCAGTTAAGTGTTCGAGTACCTGCATATATTTTCGAGATTCTTTTCCGAGAACGGAAACAAATTCGTTACGTCTACGTGTTTCGACATACTCGAAATAATTTTCTGCTATTTCTTATTTGTCCCCCGACGATGGATCAGGTTCGGGAACACTGTCGTAATACGTGTTCGCGCTATTATATCACGATAGCGAAAAATGATGGATCAGTTGCATCGACTTTGGAATCATTCTGGTAATTATAAACTATGGCACAGATACGATCGCACTTTTTCCACGAGAGTCACGTAATTCCCGGGCACCAGGTGATCGGAATGCC
>NW_016909584.1:901836-918203 GCF_001483705.2 Eufriesea mexicana
CATTGGACCAAGTCTTTTATCGCACGTTTCCTCTCATCTTTCCGCCATTCTATCGTATCTTTGTTCGCAACGTCCCTCTTTTGTCCTCCCCGATCCATTGTGTCCACGCTTTCATTTCACTCGAATCTTGGTCGTGCAAAAATTTCGCTCCCGAAACCTGTCCCCCTTTTCCCCTTTCTCCCCCTCTCTCACCGCCTTTCCTCCTTTTCCCTTCATTTTTTTCTCCCTTTTCCTTCTCTCTTTTCCCTCCCCTTTTTCGTCGTTTTGTTTCTAAAACGGTATGTAGGCGTAGTATAGTCGCGTGGCTTAGAATAGCAGCCGTTCCTCTTTTCGTTGCACCCGGGGAAACAATAGAAATGCAAAGGTCTGTCTGCGGCTCGATGCATAAAGGAGGTCGCTGGTAGTTACAGTGCACTTATCTACTGTAAGGATATTCACCCGGAAGCACGTATCTATATTTATCGGCGGCCATCCTTCGATTATTCTACCGTGTCGCAGATTGACACGTCCGCGAGGGTACCGTAGGTACGAATTTTCTCCTGCGCAAACGTTCTCGCGCGGGGATTGACATTCGAGGTTTTATCGTTATTTTCGTCTCGCGGAAACTAATCAAGCGGATTTCGCACGACGTCGGAAGCGACAGGAGGAATTTGCGAAGGGAAATAATGGAAAGGCGAATAACTTAGATAATACTGCTGCCTGTTGTACGCTGTTACGAAAGTTTATTGATTAAAATCTGGCAAACGGCGTGTCATTGTTGCCGGGTATATACGCTTTTTACGAGCCTAACGATACACCGCGACTAATTTATGCTTTACAATTATCATTCATTTCAATTACAAATGACCGTATTACGGATCGTTAAAGTCCACTTACGCACCTTGTTCGATCACCTAATCGCTGATAATACCAGAAGCGCGGGTGTCGTCATGAAATACACGACTCCATTTTTATTTCAATGTTGCAAAAAATGTATTCCGCCGTCGATTCGATCGTCATTTAATATTATGTAACACTCGCAACGGAGAATAGGGTTTGTTAAAATTGGCACGATACTTTTTTACCTGCCGTTTCTGCATAATTCGGATAAAGTTTCCATCAGAGACAGAGTTTCGTGGAACAAAAGTTTCGCGCGCGAAATTTCGACACGTGAGGTCGAGCACGCGAAAGCTTTGTCCCGTAAAATTGTTTGCCGAAGAAATAAAACCGTAGTTATTGCGAAATAAGAAAAGTTGGATCATTCGTAGAGCGAAAGAAGAGCAACGAACGGAAACATTGGACTAGCCGGTAGGGATCGTGCAACGGTTGTCAGCCTTGCAAAATCCCTGCTGCGCGAACGGTGCAGCGGTCGTTTCGGCGAAGGAAATCAACGGCGATTCTCAGTCATTCACCTTGAGATTCAGCCCGACCGATTATGCAATTTTCCGC
Organism: Eufriesea mexicana; assembly: GCF_001483705.2. Taxonomy (NCBI): domain Eukaryota; kingdom Metazoa; phylum Arthropoda; class Insecta; order Hymenoptera; family Apidae; genus Eufriesea; species Eufriesea mexicana. The sequence goes on from NW_016909584.1 coordinate 903,265, forward strand.
GAAGCTTTCTTTCTAGCCTCGAATAACCGGCGCTATTTTCATCCTGTTCTGTATCCGTGGTACGTAACTCTGCGGTAAACGCGCGCCCTTTCGTGACTTAGATCCGGCCAGCTATAAAGTTTCTAAAGAGTGTCGAGGCGAACACGTAGGTGGATATCTATAGACCAGCCGCGATATATATAGAAGAATAACCATTTCGGGGTTAATATCCTTGCGGCCGGTCGTGCAACGTGGTCGTAAAGTATTAACGCGATAACAACGGATTCGTACTAAAGGGGCCACATTCGAAAGGCGGACATTGATCACTCGTGGCTTCGAGCCACGATAGAATTGCATCGAATCATGGTCATCTTGATTCCGTGTCGTTTACGTTTCGTGTCTCGCGCGCTGTCCAGTGATTGATTGATTCGAAAGACAACTCTGTCCGTTGCAGATAGACGACCCGATTCACGTGATCTCCATCGAGGAACCATCTAGTGGCTCCAGACAAAAGCCACCAGACTACGAGGCAGTTACGGACGCGCCACCTAGCTACGATGATGCAATCAAGCTGAATCCTAGTCAGCTACCCAGACAGAATAATACCACTATGGTGTCGCTGCCAACCGTGCACACCATGGTCCCTAGGACCGTGGAGATCGCTTCTAGGGACCCCACGCCGTCACCGCCGCCACCTTACGCGAGGTAAAATTTATTTCTTTACTTTTCTAGCTAAACGTTTCGTTGTTTCGATGACAAAACAGGAACTCTCTTGGTAAACGTATGAAACGAACGAGTAGTTCGACGTATAAACTCGTTCGTAAGTCGTTCGTGAGAACTATTTGGCCTGGAATATACACAAAGGGTGGGGGTGAAACGAAGTCAGGAAATTCCACGTTCGTGGAGAAATTGTGACGCGGTGCTATCGCTCGGTTTGTTTCCAGTGATGCTATGAGTCGTTCTATATAACTCGGTGACGTCATGACACAGTGCGAGTACGCTGTCGGATATTTTTAACGTCTACTGTTCCATCGGGTCTATGATTTATCGATCGTGTAAGTTTCGAAAGTAAAATACCTCTGTTTTGTGATTTTTACAACTCTGGTAGAGTAGCCAATGTTAAACAGTGGTTGACGCGTGTTTACATTCTTTGATTTTTTTATTGGTAATTCTTCGTTGATACTGACCATTTTGTTCATTTCAGGTGAGATATTTGGCAGTAGGAATCATGATCGCAACAAAGAAGGCTTGCGGTGTGCTGGAGGTCCAGCGAACGGCGATTCAGCTAAGAACCAGCCAAGTACAAAAGCGCGAAGGTGGATGAGAGGACTCTGTCCGTCGTTATAGCCGCCACTGCACTGTCAACGACGAGAGTGCACTCGAAGAACTGTCAACGACGAGCGATCGTGACTCGACGTAACACTGGTCCTCGTTTACCTAGACTAAAGATATTTGTGTTCAAGGAAACAAACGGACTGTCCTCTAGATGGACTGTCCTCTAATAGACTCCGCTTTTGTCACTGAATCAACGCAACGATACCGATCGAAGTTAGAGTCGAAGATGAGGAGCGTATCGCGTTGGTCGTTACGCTGCTCGATGGATTCCACGTGTGAGAGACGAACGGCGAATCGAATTTCGCCAAATTCCGTCGAATTTCGTCGTATTCCATCGAATTCCGTCGCAGAAACTGGAGGGACGGAAAGAATCGAGAGAGTCAACGAAGACGTAAACATTGTGCCTTCCGGAAAGCGCCTCATTAGAGAGACACAAGCCTAAATGTTTGCACGAAATACTCATGACTCCGATAAGTAGTTCCAGAAGTGTCGAGACTCGAAACGGACTTGACGATAAATTCGTAGCGAGCACGATTATTTCGTTTGGCTAATTTAGAGCGAATCTAAACTAGCAAATACGAATAGTTGGTATTCTACACGCGTCGTGCGTTTCTATGTCATATCTGTGTAGGATCTATACGTGTTCCTTATCTTCACGAGGAATAGCGTTCGTCGTTGTTCGAATAACTCGACGAAACCCTTGAAAGACGGAGAGGAGTAGGAGGCGAAAAGTAGGAGTCCTAAAAAGTGTCGGAACCGGAAACGTTCCGAGTATCATCGCTTAGACAATCGTGCGGCTTTTTAGAGGAAATACGTTTGCTTGCCATATGATTTCGATGATTGTCATTTTACACGATGTACATACCACATGCGAAATTCATTCGCACGTCCATTTTATTGTGATATATACGATGATGCAGGTATTATACGATACGTCACTATGTCGAATACGACGTTGCTTTGTGAAACAAGACTCTTTTTTTATAATGAAAATGCAAATATAATGATAGGCAACTTTTAAATTTGACTTTATTTCCTGCACCACTTCCTCGATGAATGTCGTTTTCGACAGGCAGAAGGCAGGCAGGTAAATTCAAAATGGCGGTTCCTAGTGGAACCATCAACGCCAAGCAAATATTCCCTAGTAAATCACGAGTCGGATTGGTCGTATGATCTTCAGAGATAAATTTAGAAAATATATCATAGATACCCGCCATGTTGTCGAATACCGCATTTTGTCATCGTGGCATCGCAAATTTTCTAAAAGGTCTGAAAAGAACGAGTTCCAGATTCATCGATAAATACCCTTTATTCAATCGGAGTAACATTTATACTTACTTAAAGCATGTCATTGAACTTATATATTCGTACAACTTTATCAACGGCAACAATAATAATCGTAATAATGACGAGAACGTAACGACAATAGTGGTAATAATGGCAATAATAGCAATAATATCGTCGGAATGGTAACCCCCTGGGAAGATTGAACATGTATCGATCGTGAATGTCTGTTTGTCCGTCTTCCCGCCGCCTGTATTCGATTCGTGTTGAGCAAAAAAATATATCTAATCACAGTGACGATGGTAATTATAATCGTAATGATAATGACAATGACAAGAATAATGATAACGTCGAAGATTAATCGTAATCGTCGGCCGACTATCGCTATACTTTTTTTAATTTATTATTACTCTCACTACACGGTGTTTGGTTAAAGTATATTCATCTTCTCACGGTATCTTTCATCCGGTCTGTCCACGAAACAGACGAATAATCGATTTTCCTGTATTCTACCACCCGGATTCTCTTCTCTTCCCTTTATATACACTCGCTCGTTCTACTGTCGCGAAATTAGTTCAGTCTGCAAAATAATAAGCGCTGTACGCGAAATATCTTTGCCTCTTTTTCCATCGTCTCGCGTTTCCTCCATGGTCTTCCTTTCGAACAAGTCGCACACCGAGTCTATACACCTCGTCACCTCGTCAAAAGTTAACGATAATTTCACGGAAACCCCGTTATCGACATCCACCCTCGTTCTCTCGTGTACGTATCGATGCCAGAGAAATAGACCGGAAACGCTTGGTTTGCCGATTCGACGACGCGTATTGTCAGAAATTTCCTCTTCCTCGTTGAGCTTTGGATCGTTTAAAGCCTTCAAGAGGCATAAGATACTCGTCGTTTCGCGATGCTCGCGGGAACGCACACCGATATTTACACGCTCGGTTCCACGCGTGCCTCGCGACTCGATAACGCCAAGTTACGATATAGAGGGACGTAAATGTACCGATGAAAATGACTTACACAGACGCAACCGTGCGCGCCGTGACCGCGCGTATCCGTTTATCCTAATAAATTTCTTCAACGAAAGAAACGAACGTAGAACGTTTGGAGAAGCTATTGCACAAAAGAACGTGTATTCCTCGTTCCGCTCGATCGACGATCGACTGGCGACTCGCACAGTTGGTCAAGGACCGTCCTTGCGACTCGCACGTCTCGTCGATCCTCGACGCGCCGTCTAACGCTTGGAAATTCGATAAGTACACACCGTGTTTGCGATTGACATTTTGACAATTAACGAGCTGGCTGCACCAGCGATCTCGCGTGCACGTGCACCGCGTTATTACACCTCGAGGTTTACCCCGCGCAGAATCTTCTCCCATCGATCATCTCACGCGCAATTAGCCAAGTGGATCAGCGATGCTCGCCGAACGCTCGTATAATATTAAGTAATTTCTCTGTCGACTATGTACACACTATGGACAACGTGTTTCGCCGTTTTGTAGACTCGTTTATAATATAAATGCGTCGGTATACTCGTCGCTATATCCTATATCAGACAGTAGTAAGAGTAGTGGTAGCAATAATAATAATAATGATTGGATTAGTCCTAGAAACGATCTCGGTGGTTGTAACAGTGACGATAGTAGTAATAATAATATCTAGCTGTAATAAGTACGCAATAGTAATTTATAAGTAGCCGTCGGTTCTTTCTTCTTTTTTTTTTTTCCATTTTTCATTTTAGCAGAAGCAGCATCGCAGCGGTTCCACACTCTCGTACTTTTTAAACGTTTAATGGCTTAACGGGTAGTAACAGTTATGCACTGGTAAGAGCGATACGTTTGTTCGATATACATCTAAGCTAATCATTCGTGTTCGCGCTTGTGTCCTCCGGTGTGTCGCCTCTTCTTCGCCGACCTTATTCTTTACACGTCTTAAGAGTGATAACCACATTAACGTTTTCGTCGAATAATATATAAATGCTTTCTCTGCCGCTTATTTACAATCACCGTCACTCGCTCCCGGCCTTACCGTACTCTTACGTCCTACGTGTTCGTTATATACAAAAGATATCGCTATGAGCAACGTCAGTCCGCACGGTTCCGCGAGATCACACTGAACGATTATCAGAGGATGCCTTAGATACCGTTGTTATAACATTTACTAACAGTCTATACAATCGTCCTCCACGTGTCCAAGATCCACCGTCCACTTGTTTCTCATCTTGGTACACAGGAGCAGATCACCCGATAATTCGTAAAGAGTCCTTTCGATCCTCCCTCAGTCAGCACGGAGGTACACCATACTCGTTCCGTTTATGGTCTCTCTGTTCTTTCCTTTACCGACACACGATTCACGTTCGTCGCACAAACAGCCTGTCCATTATGGGCAACCACGCGAACCTCTGTGTCTCTGAACGGTTACCTCGTCGTCGCAAAGACAGCCAAGTCACCGCGTGAAACGTGTTGCGTCGTATCCGATCGCCGAGCTTTAAGGATGGTCTCAGATGGGTGTCGGTAGGACGGTGAAGTCCTGCAGCGCGGTCTTCACCGTCTCGTATATCGGCCTGTTCGCCTCGTCCGTGCAGTAACCATCGGCGGTGCACAGTGTCTGCAGCTTCGTCAGGTAACTGTCGAAGTTCTCGTGGCCCATTTTCTCCTGCGGTCCGCCCGGGGCGTTCGGTATTCGCACGTGCTCCAACAGCGTTATCATGTTATCGCGCAGCGATTGATAGTACTCGGTCAGGTTGTTGTTTCGCTGGGTAATCGTCGTTGATTCCTGCAAAAGAAAAACCAGTCATTTTTACAAACGTACGTCAAACATGCTCTAGGTGATTTAACAAAATTCACACAGCAAGGATCTATCGTGAGCTACAGGCAACAGCGAAGAGATCGGTGCTGTCCATGGGTGGTAATTTTGAATCTCGCGGGTCGAAATAAAGGGAAACTTCCCGAGCAACTGGAGTTAGTTTCGACAGCACCGATCTACGTTAGCAACGAATGATACGGGATCTGTAATCCGGGCTAGAATTTCCACGAATTTCGTCCATGCTCTACGCCATTCCGCCGTAACAGGAACGTTTCCACGGGATCGCGAATGGAAGTTCTAGCCCAGATGGTGTAGCGTTCTGCTCGGCTAGCAACTGGAAGTCTCTCTGCCATTCCTATCAGCGCATGGTAATAATCGATTACCGACTGAGTACAAGCGTACTGACCTTTTCACCTTGCTTCAGCTGGTTCTCCATGGCGGTGATATCGGAGCGCAAGCGCAGCACCTGCGATTCGACCCGAGCGTTCTCTCTCTGGAGCTCCGTGATTTCGGCCTCCAGTGTGTAGAGATCCTCGCTCTGGCCACTGGCGGTACCGCTACCACTCGTGTTACCCTGACCCGTACCCACCGCACCCCCGTGAGCCGGACCACTGGTGTCCACTCCTGAAGATAGGACATACACGGTCCATTTTAACAAACCTGTCTTTCTCTGCTCTGCTTCTTATTCATTTTCTTTTTACTTCTTACTTCGCTTCTCCCGATTTCCAACGGCTTTCACCCTGTTCTCGAGACACTTTCGACAGACTTTCTTTTCAGCTGATATCCATACACAAGCTAGGTCGACGATCTCGAGAACAAGGGCAGGTTCGTGGAAAACCGTAGGAAGCCGAGACGATTAATAAAATTCGATCAACCCAAGATCTTGACCGAAGCTCGTCAAAGACCTTCACGCGAATTATATAGATATGTATATCTTTTTTGTTATAATAGAAGCAACTCGACGTTACAGAGAAATGATGTTACTAGTTACGTAATTCTTGACAGGTGTGCGGGATTCATATACAATAAAATGTGAGAATGTGGCGAGAGCGTATGTAAAGTAGCGCCAGGAAAGCTTCGGACAGCGATTTGGGTTGGCCTAATGGTCGGGTAACATTCTTTCGTTTTTTTTTTTTTTTTTTTTTTTTTTTTTTTTTTAAATACGAATAGTTGGTATTCTACACGCGTCGTGCGTTTCTATGTCATATCTGTGTAGGATCTATACGTGTTCCTTATCTTCACGAGGAATAGCGTTCGTCGTTGTTCGAATAACTCGACGAAACCCTTGAAAGACGGAGAGGAGTAGGAGGCGAAAAGTAGGAGTCCTAAAAAGTGTCGGAACCGGAAACGTTCCGAGTATCATCGCTTAGACAATCGTGCGGCTTTTTAGAGGAAATACGTTTGCTTGCCATATGATTTCGATGATTGTCATTTTACACGATGTACATACCACATGCGAAATTCATTCGCACGTCCATTTTATTGTGATATATACGATGATGCAGGTATTATACGATACGTCACTATGTCGAATACGACGTTGCTTTGTGAAACAAGACTCTTTTTTTATAATGAAAATGCAAATATAATGATAGGCAACTTTTAAATTTGACTTTATTTCCTGCACCACTTCCTCGATGAATGTCGTTTTCGACAGGCAGAAGGCAGGCAGGTAAATTCAAAATGGCGGTTCCTAGTGGAACCATCAACGCCAAGCAAATATTCCCTAGTAAATCACGAGTCGGATTGGTCGTATGATCTTCAGAGATAAATTTAGAAAATATATCATAGATACCCGCCATGTTGTCGAATACCGCATTTTGTCATCGTGGCATCGCAAATTTTCTAAAAGGTCTGAAAAGAACGAGTTCCAGATTCATCGATAAATACCCTTTATTCAATCGGAGTAACATTTATACTTACTTAAAGCATGTCATTGAACTTATATATTCGTACAACTTTATCAACGGCAACAATAATAATCGTAATAATGACGAGAACGTAACGACAATAGTGGTAATAATGGCAATAATAGCAATAATATCGTCGGAATGGTAACCCCCTGGGAAGATTGAACATGTATCGATCGTGAATGTCTGTTTGTCCGTCTTCCCGCCGCCTGTATTCGATTCGTGTTGAGCAAAAAAATATATCTAATCACAGTGACGATGGTAATTATAATCGTAATGATAATGACAATGACAAGAATAATGATAACGTCGAAGATTAATCGTAATCGTCGGCCGACTATCGCTATACTTTTTTTAATTTATTATTACTCTCACTACACGGTGTTTGGTTAAAGTATATTCATCTTCTCACGGTATCTTTCATCCGGTCTGTCCACGAAACAGACGAATAATCGATTTTCCTGTATTCTACCACCCGGATTCTCTTCTCTTCCCTTTATATACACTCGCTCGTTCTACTGTCGCGAAATTAGTTCAGTCTGCAAAATAATAAGCGCTGTACGCGAAATATCTTTGCCTCTTTTTCCATCGTCTCGCGTTTCCTCCATGGTCTTCCTTTCGAACAAGTCGCACACCGAGTCTATACACCTCGTCACCTCGTCAAAAGTTAACGATAATTTCACGGAAACCCCGTTATCGACATCCACCCTCGTTCTCTCGTGTACGTATCGATGCCAGAGAAATAGACCGGAAACGCTTGGTTTGCCGATTCGACGACGCGTATTGTCAGAAATTTCCTCTTCCTCGTTGAGCTTTGGATCGTTTAAAGCCTTCAAGAGGCATAAGATACTCGTCGTTTCGCGATGCTCGCGGGAACGCACACCGATATTTACACGCTCGGTTCCACGCGTGCCTCGCGACTCGATAACGCCAAGTTACGATATAGAGGGACGTAAATGTACCGATGAAAATGACTTACACAGACGCAACCGTGCGCGCCGTGACCGCGCGTATCCGTTTATCCTAATAAATTTCTTCAACGAAAGAAACGAACGTAGAACGTTTGGAGAAGCTATTGCACAAAAGAACGTGTATTCCTCGTTCCGCTCGATCGACGATCGACTGGCGACTCGCACAGTTGGTCAAGGACCGTCCTTGCGACTCGCACGTCTCGTCGATCCTCGACGCGCCGTCTAACGCTTGGAAATTCGATAAGTACACACCGTGTTTGCGATTGACATTTTGACAATTAACGAGCTGGCTGCACCAGCGATCTCGCGTGCACGTGCACCGCGTTATTACACCTCGAGGTTTACCCCGCGCAGAATCTTCTCCCATCGATCATCTCACGCGCAATTAGCCAAGTGGATCAGCGATGCTCGCCGAACGCTCGTATAATATTAAGTAATTTCTCTGTCGACTATGTACACACTATGGACAACGTGTTTCGCCGTTTTGTAGACTCGTTTATAATATAAATGCGTCGGTATACTCGTCGCTATATCCTATATCAGACAGTAGTAAGAGTAGTGGTAGCAATAATAATAATAATGATTGGATTAGTCCTAGAAACGATCTCGGTGGTTGTAACAGTGACGATAGTAGTAATAATAATATCTAGCTGTAATAAGTACGCAATAGTAATTTATAAGTAGCCGTCGGTTCTTTCTTCTTTTTTTTTTTTCCATTTTTCATTTTAGCAGAAGCAGCATCGCAGCGGTTCCACACTCTCGTACTTTTTAAACGTTTAATGGCTTAACGGGTAGTAACAGTTATGCACTGGTAAGAGCGATACGTTTGTTCGATATACATCTAAGCTAATCATTCGTGTTCGCGCTTGTGTCCTCCGGTGTGTCGCCTCTTCTTCGCCGACCTTATTCTTTACACGTCTTAAGAGTGATAACCACATTAACGTTTTCGTCGAATAATATATAAATGCTTTCTCTGCCGCTTATTTACAATCACCGTCACTCGCTCCCGGCCTTACCGTACTCTTACGTCCTACGTGTTCGTTATATACAAAAGATATCGCTATGAGCAACGTCAGTCCGCACGGTTCCGCGAGATCACACTGAACGATTATCAGAGGATGCCTTAGATACCGTTGTTATAACATTTACTAACAGTCTATACAATCGTCCTCCACGTGTCCAAGATCCACCGTCCACTTGTTTCTCATCTTGGTACACAGGAGCAGATCACCCGATAATTCGTAAAGAGTCCTTTCGATCCTCCCTCAGTCAGCACGGAGGTACACCATACTCGTTCCGTTTATGGTCTCTCTGTTCTTTCCTTTACCGACACACGATTCACGTTCGTCGCACAAACAGCCTGTCCATTATGGGCAACCACGCGAACCTCTGTGTCTCTGAACGGTTACCTCGTCGTCGCAAAGACAGCCAAGTCACCGCGTGAAACGTGTTGCGTCGTATCCGATCGCCGAGCTTTAAGGATGGTCTCAGATGGGTGTCGGTAGGACGGTGAAGTCCTGCAGCGCGGTCTTCACCGTCTCGTATATCGGCCTGTTCGCCTCGTCCGTGCAGTAACCATCGGCGGTGCACAGTGTCTGCAGCTTCGTCAGGTAACTGTCGAAGTTCTCGTGGCCCATTTTCTCCTGCGGTCCGCCCGGGGCGTTCGGTATTCGCACGTGCTCCAACAGCGTTATCATGTTATCGCGCAGCGATTGATAGTACTCGGTCAGGTTGTTGTTTCGCTGGGTAATCGTCGTTGATTCCTGCAAAAGAAAAACCAGTCATTTTTACAAACGTACGTCAAACATGCTCTAGGTGATTTAACAAAATTCACACAGCAAGGATCTATCGTGAGCTACAGGCAACAGCGAAGAGATCGGTGCTGTCCATGGGTGGTAATTTTGAATCTCGCGGGTCGAAATAAAGGGAAACTTCCCGAGCAACTGGAGTTAGTTTCGACAGCACCGATCTACGTTAGCAACGAATGATACGGGATCTGTAATCCGGGCTAGAATTTCCACGAATTTCGTCCATGCTCTACGCCATTCCGCCGTAACAGGAACGTTTCCACGGGATCGCGAATGGAAGTTCTAGCCCAGATGGTGTAGCGTTCTGCTCGGCTAGCAACTGGAAGTCTCTCTGCCATTCCTATCAGCGCATGGTAATAATCGATTACCGACTGAGTACAAGCGTACTGACCTTTTCACCTTGCTTCAGCTGGTTCTCCATGGCGGTGATATCGGAGCGCAAGCGCAGCACCTGCGATTCGACCCGAGCGTTCTCTCTCTGGAGCTCCGTGATTTCGGCCTCCAGTGTGTAGAGATCCTCGCTCTGGCCACTGGCGGTACCGCTACCACTCGTGTTACCCTGACCCGTACCCACCGCACCCCCGTGAGCCGGACCACTGGTGTCCACTCCTGAAGATAGGACATACACGGTCCATTTTAACAAACCTGTCTTTCTCTGCTCTGCTTCTTATTCATTTTCTTTTTACTTCTTACTTCGCTTCTCCCGATTTCCAACGGCTTTCACCCTGTTCTCGAGACACTTTCGACAGACTTTCTTTTCAGCTGATATCCATACACAAGCTAGGTCGACGATCTCGAGAACAAGGGCAGGTTCGTGGAAAACCGTAGGAAGCCGAGACGATTAATAAAATTCGATCAACCCAAGATCTTGACCGAAGCTCGTCAAAGACCTTCACGCGAATTATATAGATATGTATATCTTTTTTGTTATAATAGAAGCAACTCGACGTTACAGAGAAATGATGTTACTAGTTACGTAATTCTTGACAGGTGTGCGGGATTCATATACAATAAAATGTGAGAATGTGGCGAGAGCGTATGTAAAGTAGCGCCAGGAAAGCTTCGGACAGCGATTTGGGTTGGCCTAATGGTCGGGTAACATTCTTTCGTTTTTTTTTTTTTTTTTTTTTTTTTTTTTTTTTTTTTTTTGCTTTTTTTTGTGGAAAATAAGTGCATCGTCACATCGCAGGTTCGTTTGATCGCACGACAATGATCGCTTGCTAGGCGGTATAGTCTAGAAAGTATCCCAAGTCGCTGCATGAGGATTTGTCTGAAATATGGGATCGGTACGGTTTCTTCTGCGAGTGGTTCGTGCTGAGGTGATGGAAAAGAGCTGGTCTAGCTCGCAAACGCGGCAACTTGTTCTCTCGATGAGACGAGTGACGCGTTAGCTCATTGACAGACGCACGAACCTGACAGGAGTGCCGCAGGAAAACAGAATGATCGGGGACGATGTTAGGGTGATATAAGGGGTAGCGTGAGGTGCCATCATACCAGATAGAAGAAAAAAATGGGAGACACCGAGTGCTGGCCTTCCTCGTTTTTTTTTTTTTTTTTTTTTTTTTTTTTTTTTTTAATCGCGCGATGAGACCGCGAAACGTTCAATGGAACAGCTGTAACAGGGACAGCTTGTGTCTCTACAACCGGTGCTGCCAACACTCGGACGTCATCTCGTAAAAAGTAAAATTACTGGTGTGTGGATCTTGTATGTAACACCGAAAACACATAGAAAACAAATGGCGAGTACGTCAGTCCCTTACCTTCAAAAGTAAATGTTCTCCTCAAAGCTCAATGACAGGAAAGGAGCTGATCGTGATCCCAGAATAAATCAGAATATATTATTTTTCATTATTATGACATACGGTTATTTTTCTTTCTTTTTTTCTTTCTTTTCGTTCTCTTGGTCTTTATTATCTTTCTTTTTCCCTTTTTCTATTTGTTTCGTTCCTGCACAAAGCGAACGTGGGAAATGGGATTTCGCGCGGGGCCAAATTCATATTTCGGAAGAAGCAAATTGACACACAGTGGATGTCGAGGTGCCCGGTTCAGGTGTTCCTCGCTAGTTCATTTTCTCTATAATTCTCCCGCTCTCTTCCTCTCGTTGCTCAACGAACTCCGCGCATCTCCGTTCCCTCGTGGAGGAATGAAAAAAACGAAAAAGAAAGACTCGAAAACACCTGGATACCGATGTCTCGCAGAAAAAGGAGAGCGAGAACGTAACGTAACATCGAAGTAGAAACGACGAAAGAAATAACCGAATATACGGGTAGACAGAAGTGGGACGGGAAGAAGGACGAGGTCACTCTTGTTGGTATGACAGCACATCATTGCGTGAAGAGTAGAGTATGGCATAGCATAGGATCAAGTACAAGGTCGTATATGCACAAGTTTACGAATAAAGGTCGAATAAATTTTGCCCCGGTTTCATTGCCATCCACTCGTCCAAATTTCCAATGGCTCTTCACGCGTGTATCGAGCAAGTCTAATCCGTCACCAAGGTCGACAAGAGGATCGTACGCTGGACGAGCAAGGCGCGAGAAAAGAATAAAAAGGCAAACGGCTCGAATGATCATGCCTACTCTACGATTTTCGCTTCTACCCCACTGTGGTAGGCAATCACATGTCGCGACATCAGGTACGCAGCTCGACGTGAATGAGATCTCGTATTTACAGCGAACATTCGTAATATCGATCATCGTCGACTCGTTCACGAGGAGCAAACCCATTTCGTTCCCTTTCTTTCGTCCTTCGATTAAAAACGCTCCGCATCGATAATCGAAGACGCGAACGGCATCGGAGGCAGGAGCTTGATCCTCACCTCCGGTGATTCCTTTGCTGTACATGCTCGACATGTCCTCGAACTTTGGCTTCTTCACCGCGTGTCCGGCTATCGGACAACCGGACAGGGATCTGTGAGTCGAGAACGAGCCGTTTACGTGGCCCATCCCGTCGCAACCGGGCGTGGGACAGTTCACACCCTCGAACTTCATCGCTGTCGCCGCGGCCACCGCTGCTTTGTGCTGCTCCACCGTACCTCCGGATTCTAGTACACGCGCCTTGTTCCTGTTCGCAATGGGGCAGCCCGATGCGCTGCAACAAGTCGTTGTTATCGCAATTAAGGACACGTTGTTTCATCCACCGCCGACAATTTCGAATTTTACCAAAAGGAAAAGAAAACGTTGCTAATGACGCGTGCACTGGTTGCTGGAATTAAGAGAAAGGGAGAGAAATAAACAAAGGGATGATTTCTTTTCTTCTCCTTTTTTTCTTTCAATCAACCAATTGTCTCGAGTGTTCTGAATTTTTCATCACGTTGATACACGGGGACAGAAACAAAAGGAAGGAACCGATGCAGGACATTGTAGATATTGATCTTCGTTCGGATTCAAGCTTAATAAACGTTCGTTACTCGACCGACGTTAATATCGTCCAATTAATTACAATTCTCCGATCATTTTTACACGCGTCAACTTTCACCGGCGACGTTAAGAACCAAACGATACGATATCCCGATCTAAACGCTGTGAAACTTCAATCGCGCGTAAGATCGACAATATCCGACGTTCCACTAATGTTCCACTAAGAAATCGCTAGGAAATCTTACCTGCGATGCGACAAGAATTTGCCAGTGGCATGGCCAGACCCGTCGCAACCGGGAATCGGACATCTGTAGTCCGAAATGCCAACACCACCATTACCATCACCACCACACAATCCATCCACACAGAGAGCGAGCATGAAACGAGCGGAAACCGCTGGTTATTAGTCAGCGTCTTCGTCTTTGCGTTAGGAAGCGGATGAGGTTTAAGGGAAGGACCGCGTGGAGAGGGATGGGGTCGCCCCTTTTCGGTCTGCCAGCGGATCTTAGCACGTGCAATGCGGTCAGCAAGATACCCACGTAGCTGCGTGCAACGTGCGAACGCGACGAAGGCGCAAATTGGGATCGCGATTACGTGTTACACGACTCGCAGAGTTTGCAACAGACTAGAGTCCCCCCCCCCTCGATTAATCCCATTCTATATTTCTCTCTCTATACGGCAGTCGATCGCGTTCATTTCCCGATTTTCCTACATCCAGCTTGCCATTTTACTCTCATTGTCAGCCAAGATTACTTTCAGCCAGGGCGATTTTCAGCGGAAAGGATTTATCAGAGAAAACAATTTGCGAGGAGGGTCTCGAGAGACCTAGTAGCGGGTTCCGATTGGCGAAAGATCGATAGGGCGACGTCAGCGTTCACTAACCTCAGTGGCTCCGAGTCCTGTCCATCTCGAGGCTTGCTCTTCGGCTTGTTAGCCCTCGGACAGCCGGATAAACTTCTGTGAGACGAATAGTTGCCGGTCACGTGTCCCGAACCGTCGCATCCTGGGGTAGGACACTTGAGCTCTTGAGAATGCGCCTGGATCTGCGAACGATCGGCTCGCGGACAACCCGACAGGCTGCAAAGGAAACAAAAGTTTCTGCTCTTTTAAACTCGTTCCAGATATACCATGACGATTTTGCGCTGCTTTCGATCGCGTTAGCCGTGGTATTTCATTAGTCGAACGGTCGGATCGATTTACGTTCGATCGATCAACGTCCAGTCGAACGAGTAAGCAGCGCAGCAATCCCCATGGTCAGGATCACGAACGCACACCTCAGAAACATCCAACGACGGCTTCAGCAACACATCGCATGCAATTTACGCGACGTTGCCAAGAAGTCTCGAGTACTTACGTCCGGTACCAGGTACTGTTTACTCGAAAGAAGATCTCGATGGGATTATCGTTACGTTTCGAATCAAAGTTTCTTTTAAATTCTTTTTTCTCTCCGTTTCTTTTTTTTCTTTTTTTTTTTTTTTTTTTTTTTTT
>NW_016909584.1:918593-927345 GCF_001483705.2 Eufriesea mexicana
TTTAAATTTTTTTTTTTTTCTTTTTTTTTTTTTTTTTTTTTTTTTTTTTTTTTTTTTTATTTTTTTCCCCCGTTTGTGATTGGCCGATCGTTTTATCGAGCAAGAAATTCGCCTCACCGAGATCGTCTACACGGGCTGCTTACACGTTAACGTGGTGCTATAAAAAGAGCAGCCTTCAGCGCGATTCGCTCTCGGACGACTTGCCTTGCGTCCAGTTCGAACGTAGACATTGAACAGGAAGGTTTAAGGCTCGTGTCGTGAAACCGACACGGTTCCATTCTCTCTCGAAGATCAGTCTAAATGATCGAGTCTTTGATCCCAACAGGCTTTCCCCGGGGCTAATCGAGTGAATGGTGGACGCACAGTCGAAACGGGCAATCAACGATGTATAATTATATATATATATATATAGATATACGTATACGATAGCATGCAAATGGCAACGCCGTGTTCCAGTTGGATCACTCATGAGGTGTCGCTCGTACGATCGATCGCGTTTCAGGTTCATGTCAATACAAGGTTGGCCTTACTCTAGGAACACTGAAAGGGAGAGCAGGGAGCACACTCACACCTGACCCCAGTGAAACTCGTCAATTGCCAATTGTCTCTCTTTACGATTAATTAAACGTTAGTCGAACATCATGGCTGAACAATCGTGCAACGCCGGACGCGGTGCGCTTTCATCGTCATTCTCTATTATACGTCTTTTCGCCAAGTACACCGGCTCTGCTCTGACATGGTCATTGGCAACAGTTCGCTACGAAGCTGCCCACTCGAGGCTGGCGAAGCGGTTCTTGAACGGGCGGGTTCGGTGATCGTATATAACGCGTAATACTCAGATGCGTATGAAAATGAATATTAATTACAGTCACAGGCTCAAGACAGACTGGTGGAAGCATCGTATCTCTGTTCGAGCACGAGAAGCTGCTCTTCACCGCGATCGTCTTAATGATTTTGCCATCCCTTTTCGTAGGGGTCGGGTCGAAACAGGGAGCAAGTGGTACTTCATTCAACACGAAACTCATCTACACACTTTGGTTATAATATAACGGTACGAGAACGCAACGGGGGTTTGGATGGGGTTACGTACGTGAAACGAGGTACACAAAGAGAAAACAGGGGCCAAGAAAAGATAGGCAGACCGTGGAATGGAGAAACAAAAGAGAGAAAAGGAAACGTAAAAAAAAGATATAGCTATTTATACCAACAATGGGTAGGTCACACGTATAAGTATATATATATATATATGTACGGTGGTAACAACAATATCGAGTAGGAGTAGTACAAGACCGGTTCAGCCAGGAGATCAGGGGTGAAGGGATATTCTAGATAAAACGATATAGTGTCGCAAAACACTTAAGAAGCCACTACGCCACGGACCACCAATATGCATCGATGCAAGGAAACCCATCCATGTAATTCTCGCATTTTCGTGACAGATCGTACTGAATGTTTCAATGTGTCTGAGGGATGTTCGACGTGTCTGACTCTACGCGTGTGTTCTATGGGACCAAGATCTTCGACAGGGATCGTAGCTACTTTGGAGGGACTATTTCCGTGGACCGACATTAGTCAGGGATCGATGAGACAGAGACCAGGGATCGACAATCGTGTTCCGATATATTCGTGTTCGCGTGTATATGTGTCTGTGTGTGTGTGTGTGTGTGTGTGTGTTCGATGTCGAGCGTGCGTGCGTGCGTGCTGCATCGCTATACCAATATATAAATTATACATAATCGTATATGTCGTGGTCGAATGTAAAATGTCAGTGTCGATGTCAATGCTGCCTTGCCTTCTGTGGGTAGCGTAGTTTCCCGAGACATGACCCATGCCATCACAGGACGACGTGGGGCACTGTATCAGCTCCTTGCCATCGCGACCACGAGGGGCGGGCCGAGGCGCGAAATTCAAAGAGTGCCGCCTCATATTCATACTGCACCGAACAACATCAACACGATAAGACACTCCCAACGCGATTGCTCGTCTCTCGTATGCCTGCACCTAACATCTCTTTCGTCGTCCACGAAATATCCACGGTAAGCACCTCCGCGTCGGCCATCTTCGTTCGCGCGTTTCCTCGCGAGTGCACGTACGACTAACGTACGACTAACTTGCTCCGTGCAAGGATGCGA
Source organism: Eufriesea mexicana (assembly GCF_001483705.2). Lineage (NCBI taxonomy): Eukaryota > Metazoa > Arthropoda > Insecta > Hymenoptera > Apidae > Eufriesea > Eufriesea mexicana. The sequence goes on from NW_016909584.1 coordinate 920,726, forward strand.
GGGAAAAATTCGCACGCCTGGTTGCAGATAGCAACGAAACGTGGACGATACGACGACGGAACGAAGACAGAACGACGGGACGGTGTTTTTAATCTTCGAAGCTCCGGACATCCACGACGGGGTACGAGCGTGGCCGGAACGCAATCGCTGCGTCGCGTCGTTACAGAGCAGCCTAGCAACCGGAAAGTTTTATTGCGCTCCGTAACTTTTCCTTCTCGGCCAGGCGAGAGGGAGGTTGCCGTGCACGGACAGCGGGCGTGATAGCGACATATGAGAGAGAAAAAATGCCGGAAAGTTCGGCACCGGTCGGTGGAGAAATAGCAGGAAGAGGCCGCAGCGGCAGCAGGAGTAGAAGGAATATACGCGGATCAGAGCACGAGAGCGGTTTGCTTCTGCTTTTTTCTCTCGTCTCCTCGTAGTCTCGTAGATGAACGAACTACCGCCGGGCTATGAGAAGCCTCGAAAACCTCGATGGCCCTTGAGTAGCCGCGATATTGCCGGCCAACCGAGCCGACGGACGCGGACTTGAGTGCAATTCACCGGTACGCCCCCGGATGCTCTGCCTTCCGTATTTTCCCAGCCTCCGTCTAACCCGTCGCTTCTCTGTCTTCGTGCGGACAATAAGTCGCCGAGTTGTTCGCTCGTTCTTCCTCTATTACGCTGCGGCTACCGGTCAACGGTAAACCAATTTACCAACGTTTCTTTATGGCCAGGAATCACGTAATTGCTCTCGAAGGTACGTCTCGTTCGGTTTCCATTTTATCGCGTACCGTGCTTCGTTGCGTTCCGAGGGGGACGGTGAGCCTTTGGGGATTTCGATGACGCGATTAAGGTCTTAACGAGAATCGTATCGCAGCTTCTCCTAGCGAAATGGAAAATTTTACTTCCAGCAATTATTTTCTAAACGAACAAACGCCTCTCGTGAAATTGGAAATTAGAACGAATCGGAAATTCTTAGATCGCGAATAGAAATATCGTCACAGGCTACACGTCGAATTTGGAACATCCGAGACACGCCTCGATCGTTCGATCATTTTTCCAGAATCCTCTCGAATCGCGACGACGCGGGGCGTGGACATTCCGGAAGAATCTCGGCTTGGAATTCCGGAGCTGGGCGGAGATTAGAAAAGAGAGGCAAGCAGCCTCGCCCGAGGTATCCGAGGTGCATTTCAGGGGTCTAACCTCGATGGGACGACGCGGGTCTCGCCCCATAATCCAGTGCGGTGGCAACTGATTATACCCCACCTCCTCTTTCCACCTTATCCACCCTTGGCAGCTCACCCCTCCTCTCCAGCTGCCTCGTTCCACCTCCTCTCCTTATGCCACGAACCGCGCCTTCTCCACCGTGCCGCCGAGCTTTACGTCAATTAGAATAAGGTTGGCACTTTCGGTACGAAGAGTAATTACTTTAATTAACAAAATGGAAGGTAGGTATGCGCGACCTCCGCCTCCCTCCGCGTCGCCGATTTTACATCCGTGCCTTTTCAGCCGCGCTCAGTACGCGCGTACATCGCGAGAGAGATTCGCGCGACCCTTTCCGCAAGGCAAGTACCAAATGTGCGATGCTCGCATGCACGATTAACACACGCGTGGACGTTCGTCCGGCTCATCGGGCCGCGCGGATGCGCCTCGATGCGACGCTCCTGGCGTTTCATCGTCGTCTGACTACGTAGCGCCTTAGACTACTCGCAGCTGGACTCGCAGCTGCGTCGCTCGGTTGTCAACGATCAGGGGTACGCATATGAAATTTGCAATTTTCATTAACAGACACTGGACCGAGTGTAACGAGTATTAAAAATTTGTAGAAAGATGAAACAAATTTTTGGAACAAACTCTGTATAGAATTTACATCGAGAAAGATTGCGTGGGTCTAAACGGACCCACGATTCTTCCACTGTGCGAGGATTAAGGAAAAATTTCTGTACTCTGGTTACGATTAGAAATTTTGACATTTCATGTGTACCCCTAGAATAGTCTTATACAGAGAAATTATTTAAAATAGATTCATTAGTCTGACGAATAAGGGACGTTAAAGAACAATCGCAGATAGCAAAGACAGTTCGATTACAAATAATTCCGTACTGAAATCACGCTTACGCAGGGATCACGATGAACCGGAAACGTCGTAGATTTCCTCACGACCGCGGTATTATTCTTAAAGGAAAGTAGATCGTCGAGTTCCTTACCTATCGTCTTTACCCGTAGGTTTATCGAGAGGTCCGACTGTGTGCTGCGGGGGCGGCATACTATAGCAGGGTGTCGGCGTATAGCCAGCCGGGATTTGGTAACCGGAAGTCACGGGACCTCCGGGATAAGTTCCACCGCAATTGTAGCCTGCAGTGGGGTAAGGAGTGTACGTGTTCCCAGGATATTCCGGTTGAACGCCTGTCATTCCGTAGCCTGGGTGCGGGCTCATTGGTCCGTAACCTGGCAACCAGAAACATTTATAACGAAAATCATCCATCAGCGAAAGAGCATCCTATGAATACGCCATGCGAAGTACCGCGAGAAGAATCAAGACAAAATACAGGTATTGCAATCGAGTTGGGTCCGAAAATCGAGCCCAAGTCGATACACCCGGTTCGTTACATATTTACCATTTTCTAGTCAGCCTGGAAATTCGTGTGTACTTTGGTACTTCGCAGCATACCGATCAAAGCCGTGCAAATACGCCGTGCGCGAAAGTTGCAGATGGAGCGCAGGTTAAATCGGCAGTGCGCGGAAAACGGGGAATAAAGAAAGGCAGGGGCGGGAAAAAGTGGAGCAACGCTGGTACACGTGCGCGAGTGCAGCGAGGAGGGTGTGCAGCGAGTTGCAATTTTATGAAAATCCCGTAATCTCTTGGCGAGCAACGAGATGCAATAACGAAGTAAATAAAGAAAGCTCTCTTGCCGCGCGAAAACAAAGGAGCGGCGTGCGGGGAAGAGGAAAGGAAAAGGTGGGGGAAAAAAGGGGAAAGAGAAAGAAGAACAAGGAGCAATCGAGAGCCGGAACAAAGGTACAGGGGCGCAAAGGTCGAAACCGACGCGTCGCTTGATTAACCGTTGTAAAATCTACGCGTTTATTTACCGGCAAGAATTCATTTCGTCTGCAGTGCAAATAGCCGACGGACGAGGAGCGCCGGTGTACCGGCGACGTCGACGTCGCGCGAACACGACGACGCCGAACGAACGAATGAACCCGACATGCCGGCTGTGTGCTCGAATGTTTCAATTTCAATAACTACTCCCCAGCGTCAGAGTGCGCACAATATTGGCCGCGCCGGACTTTTGCCGGCTACGTGTACGCGAAATATTGATAATTAACAATGGTCGTGTACCGCCACAGGGAGGTGGTCCGGTAGGAAGGGTGCCGGTTTGGTGCACATCCACGCGGCGAAAGAGGATGAGAGGAGGAGGAAAGGGACGGCGGGCCGGGTGCGAGCAGGAGAGCCAACGACAGGGACGAAGAGAATGGGGGCTGCTGTAGGTTTGGAATGCCAAGGCACAGAGAGACCGAGGAAAATGAGAGTCGGGGCCATAGGTGCCTATTATGGCAGTCATGTACTGTTCCGGCGAATTTTTATTCGACGGTTGTAACCGCGTATCGCTCTCTCGTTCCGCTCCTCTCTCAACCGACCCCCGAGGGCGTCCAGCTCTTTGTTCTTTTCCGTATCCCTCGTCCATGCATCTCCTCGCTGCACCCCCTATATCGCTCGACGTTTCGCGCGGCCGATGTAACGACAAGCAGACGCGTCGCGTACGTCGGTTCAAGTATACGTGCTCGTAGAAATTTCCAACGGCAAGGATGTGTCTCGTCGCACCTACGCCGCTCTCCGTGGCTACGTCGCTGCTTCGGCTAATTTGTTTCGATGTTTCTGCTTCCAGAACGTTATATTCCGCGCGATACTAGATGCTGGACGCGCGGGTAGCAGTCTAATTGGATTTTCTTTTCATACGATCGCGGCGTAGACGAGATTTTCAACGCGCGTCGCGGAACCACGAGGAGTACCTCTGCGAATTCGTTTTAAGAAACGCGTTTGTACAAAGCAAATTGGTCAAAGTCATTGTTTTCGAGGTACAATTTCAATGGCTAGTCAGTTTCAGTGTTCACTTTATTTCACAGGGTTGATAAATTACAGGCAAATTGTGTAATATGCGGGGGAAAAAACGAGAAGAGAGAAGGAAGCGGAGATTCGGCGAGAAAGTAGAATCGGGAGTCGTAAAGCTAAGATCGACGACGAAGTATCTGACAAGTTGAGTGATTAACAGCGATAGCTCACCAGTGGGATCGCGGTAAGCGTCCATGTAGTGGGAACCCCCGCTGTCGGGGGTGCTTTCTCGACTGTACGCCGTGACGTGCACACCGGGTGGCGGGAAACCTGGCACAGGCCTGATTCCGGGACCCCCGCTGAAATTGACCGGCTCGTTCGCCGTGGAGAAGTCCACGGGCTCGGTTTGCTCCTCGATTGGTCTGGGTGCCGGGAAACCAGGTCCAACGGGAACCGCCACAGCTTCTCCGTGGCCGGTTGGATATTGGGGACTTGGCGCGCCGCTGAATTCAGATGAAGATGATGTACGATTTAATATCTCTCCCTTTCCGTTCATCCTCGTTGCGCCAGCAGGAAAATATTCGCGGGATTAAAACGCTTCTACGCTTGTTCGCTGTGTATTTAACGAAAGATAGATTTCGGCTCGCGTAGCTCTATTTCGAGGGAGTGCTCGAAGAAGAGAGTAGAGGGTCGAACGATGATTACACTGTCCAACAGATTGTAAGTACTTTTCTAATATGTAATATCTATTAGGTGATGCTTGTAGAGTTTACTTTCCTGAACGAGGATCTGTAATCGAAATTGCACTGTCATTCTCAGTTTCCGAAAAATTAGAGTTTTTCTAAAAAGCCACGATTTCTGGCTATAATGAAATATTATTTGTGTAATACTTTATTTTAGCGAAAAATATAGAGAAAATAAAAGTATTTTGACATACATGCATATACGGATCATAGGAATTTATCTTATGGTGGTGCGAACGCAGTTTTAGTCTATAAAACCTGTATAAATTATAATATTTAATATTGATAGCAATTTAATATTGTTAATAACAAATTATACGTAATGTAAATGTACAATAATGGTGAAAAAATTAATAAATTATTCAATATAATTTGAACTTCTAACATACTTATGTTAAAATATAACTGTAATTTGCAAAACGTTTATAAATAATTAGACCAATTGTTAATAACAAATTAATATTGTTCATAAAAAATTACCCGCAACGTAAATGTATAATAAATGTGAAAAAAGTAATAAAAATAATTTGGTTTCAATAGAATTTAGAACGTATTTGTGTTAAAATATACCAATAACTTGGAGAAAGTTCATAAATAATTACACCAATTGTTAATAACAAATTAATATTGTTATTAACAAATTGCCCGCAACGTATATTTATAATCGCAGTGAAAAAATTAATAAATTATTGCCTATTAAGGCGAGAAAATAATAAATAATGAAATCGGTAAAGTTCGAAAATTAGCGATCGGGGTGGGGAGCTCGACCGATCAGAGGCTATATAAGGAGCGACGCCACGCAACAGAAGCCATTTGTCGATTCGACTTCGGGAGTGTAACGTATAAATTTTCGTTGTGCGCGAGGAGTTGGGATTCGAAGCGAGGTTGGGACTAGCCACCCCAACCTCACCCCACTCCATTACTAATCATTTCTTTTTTGTTTACAGTTATTAATTTTCTTTTCTTTCAGGAATTAATCATTTTTTCTTTTTTCAGGTTTTAACTATTTTTTTTTTCTTTCAGATAATATTTTCTCGTTTCCATTTAGTTTTATTTGACAATTCGAATATTTCGTATAATATTCGAATGTCTCGTCGGTGGGTTGTTTATTTCTCATCGTTGGGTTGTTTATATCTCATCGTTGGTTTATTTATGTCTCATCGTTGGGTTATTAATAATTTTTATTTTCAGATATTAATTATTCTAGTCTTCCAGGTTTTAATTATTTTTCTCCTTTCGGATTTTAATTTTTATTTGAATATTCAAATATTTGGTATAATATTCGAATGTTCCGTCGTTGGTTTGTTTATGTCTCATCGTTGGTTTCTTTCTGTCTCATCGGTGGCTTGTTCCTTCCACTTGGTTAACCTTCATGGTTTCTATTCGTTCGTTTTCTTCCCTCGTACTAATTCGTTTCCTTTCAGGTTAATATTAACATTAATATATTCTGTTTCAGCTTTTAGATTTCTCAAGATTTTTAGGTTCCTCGATATTTCATTCAAGGGCTATCGTTGGGCGCCAAAGGATGGGTGCGTTTAGACCTAAGTAGTTATAAGCAGATATAAGATAGATCGATAGACTAAGATTCTTGTGCGCGCTATCCGTACAAAGGTAAGCCACCTAACTTGGAGGGAATATATACATTTTATATTTTTCTCCCTTTCCCACTCGTTAACCAAATTGAACATAATTGTTCGCGCGATAATCGCGATTGTTCTTAAGTACCGACTAGCCTACGTAACGTACTCCCTTGTACTCGACAACTTTACGTCTCATAAGTCATCTTCACGACTCGTCTCCGACACTCATTTCCAGTCACTGTCAATCTCGTCATGCATCGGGTTCCA
>NW_016909584.1:929950-987608 GCF_001483705.2 Eufriesea mexicana
GTTGACACTAGAAGTTTCATTGGTTCAGGGACTATCCTTGGTCCACGTGTAAGTCTTGGCGAGTGCGACAGTGACTGGAATTGAGCTAGGCCCGATCGGGAGGGTGCCGAGGTATGAAGTTATCTCTGTACACGGGAGTACATCGCCTAGGCTAGTCGGTCTTTCGAATAATCGCGAATTCGTTCGGGCGCGTCGCGATTTTCTATTAGCTCGCGTGTTTGATATTTCATTCCCTATTTTTATGGGAACTTGAAAATATCTTAGCGTTACGACAGTAGACTTTCAATATATCGAACCGAAACCCCCTTTTGTAAGACACGAAATATAATAAAGTGTCAGTAGAGTCATTTTAACTTAATTCGCTCCAAGTTAGATTAGGGTGCCTTTGATACAGGTAGCGCCATCAGGCTGCGTCACTAGGGCGCATGTCGGGTCTCGATGCGTAGCCACCTCCTCGTGGTGAGACCTGGTAATTGGTATCGTTCTCCAAAGATTTTTCTTTGGAGAACGATACCAAGACTGGAGGACGATACCAAGCTAAGAGCTACGCACAAAGTTTAAGATATTTCCTATGTCTTCTAAATTTTCAATGTTCCCTTTGAGCTTTGAAAATAAAGATTAGGCATTATCTGATGAAGTAATATGTAAATGAAGATAAATTGCGGTAAGTATTGCAAGGTAAGTACAATTAAGGTAAGTATAAAATTAATCTTTACGCGGAAAAAATGTAAAATAGTTAAAATCCCCTGCAGTGAGTAGACTATGTATTATAGTATGTTTCTTCGTGCAAACGTTGCAAAATTTCCTAGGCTAGAATTCTTGGAAATGACGTCATTTCTTGGAACTGACTGGGCGAACGAACTCCTGTCATATCATGTTCTCCTGATACAAAATCGCGAAATCGGCCAGAAAATTTACGGCGAGTTGCAAAAGTACCGTCCGAGAATTCTTGGAAATGACGTCATTTCTTGGAACTGACTCACGTGCGACCTCCTGTCACATTATGTTATCCTGATACAAAGTAGCGAAATCGGCCAAAAAATTTACGGCAAGGTTGCAAAAGTACTGTCTGAGAATTCTTGGAAATGACGTCATTTCTTGGAACCGACTGGGCGAACGACCTTCTGTCATATCATGTTCTCCTGATACAAAATCGCGAAATCGGCCAGAAACTTTACGGCGAGGCTGCTAAAGTATTGTCCGAGAATTCTTGGAAATGACGTCTTTTCTTGGAATTGACTCACGTGAGACCTCCTGTCACATTATGTTATCCGGATACAAAGTCGCGAAATCGGCCAAAAAATTTACGGCAAGGTTGCAAAAGTACTGTCTGAGAATTCTTGGAAATGACGTCATTGCTTGGAACTGTCTCGGCGAGCGACCTCCTGTCACATTATGTTATCCGGATACAAAGTCGCGAAATCGGCCAAAAAATTTACGGCAAGGTTGCAAAAGTACTGTCTGAGAATTCTTGGAAATGACGTCATTGCTTGGAACTGTCTCGGCGAGCGACCTCCTGTCACATTATGTTATCCTGATACAGAGTCGCGAAATTGGCCACAAAGTTTTCTTTGGGGGCTGCAAAAGTATTGTCAAATAATTCTTGGAAATGACGTGATTTCTTGGAACTGTATCGACAATCGTCCTCTTCTTACATTATGTTCGCCTAATAGTTAAATCGCAGCATTGGCAGAAGCTTTCATACCAACGCTGCAAAATTTTTAGGCGCAGATTGCTTGGAATTCTGTTAGTGTACGACCTCCTGTCATGTTTTATTCGCCTGATATGCAATCGCAGCATTGGCAGAATGTTTCATACCAACGCTGCGAAACCTGTAGGCGCAGAATTCTTGGAATTCTGACAATGTACGACCTTCTATCATTATTATGTTAGTCTAATATTAAATCGCAGCATTGGCAGAAGGTTTCATGCCAACGCTTCGAAATTTGTAGACTCAGAATTCTTAAAAAATGACAATTTGTCGATATTCTGAGGGCGTGAATGCTCGTTTAATATTATTTCGCTAAAATGAAATTGAAAATTAAAGTGAGAATTTACAAATTACCAAGTTTCTGTAATTAATTAGTGAACGTTTATAGTTGCATCGCAAAGCCTGAAGTATAGATAACATTCTTACACAATTTTCGTAAATAATTTAATGCAAATTAGATCGATACTAATAATTATTTAAAGGTGTACGTGATTTTGTAACAACAACCGCCGTGATTTTTCGTAAAAATATTTAATAAGCAGCAAAACTAGATGTAAAATCTGAAAAAAATGCACGAGAACATTGCTTTTAGAATGCGTTCATGTAATATGTAAATTAATCGCATCAAAGGTAGTAATTAATGACAAATTATTAGTATACGCACCAACAGATCTAACACTCTGTGCAATAATTATTAATAATTAATTAATTAGCGAGAACTTCATATCTGAAATTGCATCAAAAAATTCTGCAAGGGTACCTTTTTACGATGCAATTACAAAAGTTCAAGAATTAATTACAGAAAGTTGATAATTTGTGATTTCTTAATGCCGAATTGAATCTATCCTTTTCTAAACACTATCTGTCCTTATCTGCGGCATTAAGACGACCTACACGCATGTTCTGCGCTCCTGTTACCTTTCACGAGCTTCCAGTACAAAATCATAGACGGCACTGATCGAAATCCTACCTTATCGGCTGCATTAGAGCCAACAATATAGACGTGCGATCAGCGCCATCCGTGATTTTTAACTGGAAGCTTTCAGCAACCTCCTCGCGTATCGTGTTCATGTTACCTACACGAGGTTCCAGTCCAAAATTATAGATGACGCTGACTGAATGATTATCTGATTGGCGGCATTAGCACCAATCAACGCGTTGCACTATCCTTAGAAAATGATAGCACGATAACAAGATTGACTTGAAAGGATTAATTATCAAATTACGCAGTTTCTGTGATTAATTTGTGAACTTTCATAATTGCATCGTAAAGAAGTACCCTTAAAGAATTTTCTAATTCAATTTTGGATATAAATTTCACGTTAATTAATTAATTATCAATAATCATTGCACAGAGTGTAAGAAGTATTGATGTGTATACTAACAATTTGTCATTAATTACTATCTTTCGTGCAATTAATCTGCGTATTTCACGGACACAATCTAAAAGCAATGTTCTCGTGCATGTTTTCATATAATTTTTCTTCAGATTTTACTTCTAGCTTCGCTGATTATTAAATATATTTACGAAAAATCACGACGATTGTTATTACCAAATCACGCACGCCGTCAAATAATTATTAATATCGACCTAATTTGTATGAAATTATTTACGAAAATTATGTAGGAATGTTACTTATAGTTCCAGCTTTACGATGCATCTATAAAAGTTCACGAATTAATTACAAAATCTTGACAATTTGTGATTTTTCACTGACAAATTGCATCTATCCTTTTCTAACCACTGTCTGTTCTTGTCTGTTGCATTACGACGTTTCGACGACCTCAAAATAATAGATGGCACTGACCGAATATCCCTTGATGCTTTATCCTTGTCTATCTTATTGTAGGTATCAACGGATTGCATTAGGGTTCTATTTGGTTTATTTAATAACAAAACTTTGTACCAAATTCGTGTCAGATAAAGAACTTTTCGCATAAACGCACACAAATACCTGGCTTGTTTTTACATTTTGATGACCAATTACAATTATCCAAAGGCACAAATAATTATAATTATGGACAGTGATAATCACAGGATATTCTCGCCTATCTTTTAAGTCAAGAATGGTTCATCTAATATTCTTACTCTCTATGTAATACTTGACTTTATCAAAAAATCGTGGCTTCTTAGAAAACCCCATAATTTTCGAAAACCGAGGCTTGTGAATTCGTATTTAGGAAAGTAAACTCTATCGATCTATAATCTAATAGATATTACAGATTAAAATTCATACTGAACAGTGTTACCTGTGAAGCCTGTTCACGCTGAGATCGAGGGTCTGTCCCTGCGGGCTGGGAACCTGAGGACTCGCGGTCAAGTGCGGGCTGGCTGCAGCTTGAGGACTGCCACCCACTGTCTGACCGCCGCCATATTGCGGACTAAGGCTGTTGGAACCGTAGGGTGGCGCCTGTAATGACAATCGTTACGATTTCGTGAGAAACTATGGAACGATGTTATCTCTTACACGAGATAAGATTCGGAAGCTTCCTAAATAAACGTGTACCTGTGGGCTGGTCGACGTGACACTGGAGGTTGACAGGTCCATTACCGAGCCACCTGGCGAGGTTGGAGGACCACCGGGTTTCTGCATCTGCTGGACCTGCGCCACTGTGACGCACTTCACTGTAACAACAGAGACACGATGGATAAATTACGCGTCTCCTGTGAAAATTTGCGAAAAAGAACTCACCATCCTCGGTCTTCATCATGCCGGCAGCTGTAGCAGCGGCCATCGCCATCTGATGCTGCTGCGCGGCAGCCGCAGCCTCCTGATGGTACACCCGTTCCTGCTCCTCAGGCGTCATTCCTGCCTGTCCCAGATAATACATATTCGTCCTCGAATGTAGCTGTTGCTGCTGCTGCTGTTGTTGCTGCTGCTGCTGTTGCTGCTGCTGCGACTGGATAGGTGCACAACTCTGGGTGTCGTATCTTTCGTAAGCGGACGTGGTGCCAGGGTCGTACGGCCGATGATTAGCTGCGCTGGCTACAGCGTTCTCGTAACCTCTCGCGGTGGCGATGTCATTGGAATAAGTGACAACCGGTCGCGCGATGTTGCTTGTTCCGGGATGCATGTAGGCCCTCGCGTGCTCCGCCGATCTGTGATGATAGAGTTCCTCGCTGGTGGTGGCCGCAGCAGCCGCCGCCGCCGCTGCGGCCATCATGGCCGATGGCTCGTAAGGAGACCTCTGCGACATCTGGTGGCTCATCCTGGTGTCCTCCACCATCGGCATGGGATAAGCGACCGTGGGCTGCATCGGCAGGACGTGATGCGTCGCGTGTTGGCTGGGATGATGTATCGTCGCGCCGATGGATCCCCTGGAGCCCATGGCGTCCATCGAGGACAACGACGACGAGTTCGAGTCTTGGTTCATGTACGAGTCGTAGGTCGGTCGCACGGTAGGTGGCGGGGGTGGTGGCGGTGAATTCACTCGGCAGGACGCTGTCTCTTCCGTTTTAGGTACCAGCAAGTCGGACGTGCTTTGACCTCTGGTAGGCAGGCTGTTGCAGCAACTGCCACTCGGTGTCATACTCTCGGTTTTCGGGACTACCTTGCTCGTGCGAGACGTCGGGTTCTCCTCTGGCGTTTTCGGCGGTTTCACGTTGATCCCTGTACTCTTCGTTGTCGCGTAGTAGTCGTAGGTCAGGCTGCTTAGCACCGGTTTAGTGTCCTGCGCCGTGGACCCGTACTGAGAGTAGCTCTTGCTATCCATCGACGGTGGCAACAGGTTCGTACTGATGTATTCTGGAGGAATTCCGGACACTGTTGCGAGAACATAATAATGGTCTTGTATTCTGCGTTGGTGTCAAAGTCGAGGAGAAATCTGATTTCCGCTTGGCTTCGCTCGCTAGCCGATTAAGGTACATGCTGATGCGAACCAAAGTTCGACGCAAGTGACATGCTTCTAGTGAGTGAAAGGGGGTACCAGAGAAGCGGTAACTACTACAGAATATATCACCACTCGCTGCGAACTACGAGTAATTATAGCAACGATGCTTCTGCAAAAATCGTTCTCTTTAAATTCCAAACATCGCGACATAGCGAATTATTCGACACTTCGACGCTTCTCCACGAACCATAGCATTTGCAAATTAGGACTCCCTATAACGGGTCCCGTGTATCGTTCACGAATTAAATCCTACCGTCAGATTTCTCAGGGGAAAGCACCAAAGTGACCCAAGAGGACATGTCTTATACCCTCAAACGCTGGGTCCGAAAGAAGCAGAGAAGTGCCTACGTTCGCTCCATCGAGAACTATCGAGAACTATCGAGAAACGATTCGTGGATTACTTTCGCGACGGATCGAGAAGCTTAGGCTGCCGATCGGATTTCACGGGGCTGTTCGTCGGTGGAATTCCAGGCACGTTGGAGGGCTGCTGTGCCGCCTTACCTTGAGCCTTGTGTCGTGCCTCGCGTGCGGCCTGCTTATTGGCCGCGGCAATGGGACATCCGGACAGGCTCCTGTGCGTGTTCCGATTCGAGCTGACATGGCCACGGCCGTTGCAACCAGGCGTCGGGCATTTCAAAATAGTCTCATGCATCGCCAGAACTGCAGAGAACCCAGAGACACGTGGCGTGGTTATAGAACGCTGCTACACCTTCCCTCGCATTTTTCTAATTTTTACTTTCCTTATACCCTCTGAGATATCTCCTCTTTTCCTATCACACCATGCACACGTTTACACGCACACCGAGGTACGATCGGTCGAATCGAGCTGCCTCGGATCAAAGATCCTTCAAGCTCGGTTCCCTCTTATGCGTTGAGTATAATTATCATAATTCTCGGCGACACGGTTCGTCCCTTTCTGACGCGGATCTCGCGGCTTCGACCTCCACCCGATATTCACACCCGAGTTCGAGATGTTGTGTATAGTAAGTATACAGAGAAAGATAGACAGAGGAGAGAACGAAAAATAAAGGAAGAAAGACAGAGAAAGACAGAGAGAGAGATCAGATAGACAGATGGGGTTGCACAACGTCACGGGATGAAATATACAAATCATATGTGTAATAGTACAATCAAGTATACCGAGCGGGTAGAGAGAAACTCAAGTAAAGACAAAATCGTGTGACAAAATTATAAGACAACAACTTGCGGTTCTTGTGTGTCCCGGATGGGGTTCTGCCGTGTGTTCGTGTAACAGGGGGATGACTGGTCTCTCGTGTGACAGACGCCGTGCATAGAGTATCTACTATCTCATACAAACTGATTTACTGAATGTGTCAAACATTTGTCAGGTGATCCCTATCGTGAGAATGATAATGCGTGAAATCTCGAGCCTCCATTAAAGAATGCAAATGATAAAATCGATCAGATAGAATTTAAGTCTGACGTGAAAATCGTGTGTTTCGACAAGAGACACACACGTTACGTGTATTCTCTTCGTGTCGTGTGACGGGACAACTACGTGTTCCAAGATCCATGATCGCCCTTTCACCGTCTCGATCACGCTGGGGGGGACCCTCGTGTGCTGTACCTGATCGGTCGACGAGCGTGGGGTTTGTCGATAAATGGAACCGTGTCACAAGAGTGTGTCGATCGCCGTTTCAATTATACTCAATCGCACAAGATCCACCGTCCGATTCCGGCGTGTGCGCGCACACGCATACCGGCCTTGCTAGCCTCGCGCAGCACGTGTCTCGAGTTCTCCAGATGTTCGTAGGTACGGCCAACGTAAACCAAGTTCGAGTGTGGTGATAATTCTCTACTATAATTAAACTACGAACAGAACGAGAAAATTAAGAACGGAAGTGAAACGCAATAAATAAAGCTCTCTACCCCGCAAACGAAAAGCACAAAGAATATAAAACAGACAGACACATAGACACACATAGACGGGCACGGTGCAGCGAGCCCGTGGCGCTTCGAATCGTCGCAAGTATACACGAGAGATCGTGAGTACAGTTTCGTCAATCGATAAATTCGTGTCGCGGATCGGTGCCCCGAGAGATGGCGCGGGCGTCGTCGTGGTCGTCGCGGAGCACCCTCTCGCGGGTGCGCGGAGAATCGGCGCGTTGTCGTCGCGAAATCGGAATGTCGAGATTCGTCGCGCGTGTTCCCGAGATCGTGATTGAGCAGAAACGCGCTACCGCTGGAAAATAAGTACCGTTCACGCTCGTTCACTCGTCACTCCCCTGGCCCGCGCTCGCGTGAAAAAGGCAGTTGTCGCAAAAAGAAGATGCATCTATGTCAACTACGATAAGAAGTAGGAATAATGGTGCCGGTCGGCGACTACTTACTCTCTGGCGTCAGTTTATCCTTCCGTGGACAACCGGATAGGCTGAAATCACAGCAGTGAATCGTGAGACACGGCAGTAGCTCTTTTCCAGAGATAACCTAGTAATTATCTCTTGGAAAGTTGTTGGCTTAATGGTCGTACTCAAAGCGGGGGAAATTAATGATGTTGTATTTCATAAGTCACGCTTATACGGTAATTAGTGGGCTTCTACTGGCAAGAACGAGTCGTCTCGATAGAAGAATAATAGACCGTGCTTGGGAATTTTTGGCAGCCATTGGCGTATCATTCGGTGCTTCGTCGGGAAGCCAGAATTTCGTCTCGGATTTTCTCGAGTATTCGTAAAAGTGTTCGAGGAAAATATACTCTACGCGTGTCTGTACACGAGATGAGCCGAGTATATCTTCTAACGCGTACTCGAGGATGATCCGATACGTCGAATAGGTCAGCTAGTGTCAGTCCCATTCGGGTCGCCCTAGCGTAGGTGTCTAATAGAGCAGGGCAAAGTGCAGAGCACAGGTTAATTACCGATAATTGCTTACCTGCGGTGGTGAGAGTAGAGTCCGGTCACGTGACCCTGCCCCGTGCAGCCTGGGGTCGGGCACTTGTTGCCCTCTGTAACAAATCAAACCACGCCGAACAGTTAGATTTCGTATGCTTCCCGGTCATCGTACAATTGCATCGCGTATCGCGTCGTTTATATACTCGCAGAGACTGCATAACGCGAACATCATCGCGAATAACAAAGAATTACTCAATTTCGGATCGGTGAAGATCGAAATCAAACGCTCCAAAATTTAGCAATCGTTCGCTCCTCGAATTCTCCACCTATACGTCTAATTGGCAGCATCCTCAATCGCGCGCTTGACAGCGAGAGATCGTTAACGCGATTCGAGTCGCCAGAAGCGAGGAAGATATCGGTTGCATTGACAGTTCACGGTCTGAAAACCTCGAACGATTGTTGGAGCGCAATTGTGATCAGCTGATGGGAGCTGTCAACGATAGAGCGTGTGAATTCCGAGTGGCTCGGCCATTTCGAATCGATCGCATTGTGCCGTTTAATTAATATCGATTACGCGGCGCGTAATTGTGATACCAGGAACAAACATGGAACTCGTCCTTCGGCCATCGGTCCATCGGCACTGCCAGCTGAATTTAACGACCGCGACAAGCACGTTTGATTGCGGATAAATTACGTATCCACGCCGCTGGTCTGTCGGCTGAAATCGACGGTCGAGACGTGACAGCCACGGTCCGACATACCGGCAAAGTATTGTTACGTCCGTTTTTGTAACGCGGACGTTGGACCCGCGAGTGTACGGACATTCACTTTCGCTTTGGCAATGGAACCACCACCGAGAATCAATATTTTAAGCGAGCACACCGGTCTGTTGACAAGGCGCGGTCTTTCTGCGCGAGGAAAATGAAACCTCTCTCCCTCGACACCGGTCTCGCGATAATTCTTATTGTCGACTGCCCCTGAATGCGCGTATTTGCTGCTGCTTGACAAAATAAGCGTTACGTTTTAACTCTGACATGCATCGAGCAACGATGCATCGGGCTGCCTCGTTCCGTGTCATTAGCGATCAATTGGATGCACTAGACGAATTGTTCCGTTGGTCCTTTGGAGGTTAGGAGACGTTGACGCAGTGCAGTATCTTCATTCGTGACAGGTCAACTGAATTTAGGGATGAAACGACGATAGAGTAATTGTAATAAAAGATTCCGACACCAAACTGCTGTCAACTGCTCGTTCTCAGAGACATTCGGGAGAGACTAGTCGAACCCTTGGGCAACAGTGCACCCTTCGTTTGCGCCATAATCTCGAGGACTAAGTACCCTCTTTTCACACCTCCAACACTTGAAACCGAGTGTCCTTCGTTCGCATATTTATCAGCCCCTTTACACGCTAGTTACAAATCGTACTATACTCTGTTCTTGTTCTTTTTGACAGCTCGTGCATCTGTAAAAATTCTCTAGAAGAATCGGTAATCGATAGAAGTGGAATTCTTGGTAAATTCGTTCAGGAGAAGATGAAGGAACTCAGTGGGAGACATTATGGAATTCGATGAAAATTAGCATACAACACATAACAACTGTTATGTCTGACATCGTGGTGTACTTTCAGCCGACACACCATCGCAGAATGCGTTTTATTTCCCGTTTGTCAATATTCATGTATACTTTATACTCCTTGCTCGGTGCATTGAACTCGTAGGAAAATAGACAGGCGTATTGTTAGCCTCTCTAATTGTCGTACTTTCCCTAGATGTACAATTTGGAAAATAGCATTCTCCTTCGATAAGCCGGGAAGAAAGAAATAAATGTAATTTTAATTTTCACACGGAGGAGAAATATTGCTGAGAAGAGTAATAAATCCCGGTGAAGGATAAAGCGTACATATTTGAAATTTTAATTTCTCGGTGGTTGCTGGCAATTTAAGGCAAAGATGACGGTTTAAAATTTCAGCGGGAAAGTTTAAATGAAAACGGACAGGCTGTGGCCAACTGTGATACCTCGGATCTTGTCGCACGGGCTACGCATTTGCGAATTACCACCGGGATTTCTCTGTCCCGCATCTAAGCCTCGGGGATTAGCACTAGGTATACGTTCGACCTAAACTTGCCCATGAAACGAGAAACAAGCGAGCTCGCGTTATCGTTGTTCATCGCGGAACGAAAGCGTCAGTCTTCCACGCAACGACTTTGTGTACTAAACCTGCTGCCAAATTATGTGGTCGACCAGTGGTCTACAGAAACGACGAATACTACGAGGACTCTTCGACTCAAACCTGAAGAAATCCTTCGATACGAGTTAATTGACGTCGAATCAAACGTCATCCACGAATCAAATGACCCACTATCTTTTCAACGATACCGCGTGTCTCATTAAGGCATTCCATGGAAATTCTATTTCTGAAATTTAATTTTATCTTTATATTTCGTCCTCGACTCACGCCAGCCATCGATGCACAGAGGTAATAGAAAGTACGAGGATTCTTCGCCAGCAAGCGACCTCTTTCGATTCGAATTAATTCGTCATCGAATAACCCGTTATTGTCCAGCAACGACGCGTCGCTGGTGGTGAAATTAATGTTCGGAAACTTTGAGGAATTCTTTTTTTTTTTTTCACTTCTATTTTCCCCCCTCGATTTCCGCTATTCTTGCCGCTGTCACGAAATTGCATCGGGGGCATGCTCAAGCAACCTGTACCATCTGTCGTGTACTGGCTGTAACTTAATGGCTGGTATGGTGCACGTCACGTATAATCGTGTTCGTGTTCTCAGGGTGACCTCGCGTGACCAGACAATTACAGGTTTCCAGTACGCTCTATGCAGCCCAGAAGTACCAATCGCTTAGGATGAGACCGTCTACTCGGCCCTTTCGCTTCCAGCGCGATGTTGATTATAACAACTTTCGCTGAATAATTCTTTTTTACGACGGCCACCGCGAGATTAGACCACGTGTCACGGTGGCCTGGCCTCGATAAAAACTATAATCCGAATAATCAGGCAGCGCGATACGCGTAATGGGTTCGTCCTGAGCGTCGCTTTTCTTCCTAGTTAACACTCCTCGCAAACCGCAGCTCTCGGACAGAGTTTACTGCACGCTGCAATTTGCAATCTTTGATACACACACACACCCCGAAGATCGTGTCACCTCGTGATCGGCGAAGTTTCTTCCGCGAGCTTGTTCCCGTGCACGTTTACCCTTTACGCGATCAGATAATTCCTTTCGATTAGCGTACGTAATACCTGAGAACGAAAATCGTTTATCGCCATTCCGCGAATCGGGGTAAAAGCTGCTCGAAAATAACGATAAAGATTTAGAACCAGCTGAGCCGATTTCGCTTGAAATTTAGGTAAATCCTCCTTCATCGACACCTTGTCTAATCTCGGAAAGATTCCGCGAGACGTTGATCCGTCCTGGAAGAGTTTAACGAGCTCTCGCGTATCGTTTGACGCGTTCCAGTTCATTTCGGTCCACCCTGATCAAACGATAAGATCGATTCGGCGATTCTTAAGCCTGAAAGTTTCATTCCGACGTGCCATAGGTGCGTGCGAGGGGGACCGAGGGATTCCAAGGGACGAGCCTTAAGGGAAGGCCAGCTTTAGGTTAGTTGCGGGGGTTTCCCATGGAGTGAGTACACTTTTATAAACTTCGTCGTGTACTAATCCTCCTCTGACTCGGATCCCTTGGCCGACTACGCTCGACCCACGAAACAGCCGCCATGACGGCGAGAAACTTCATCAGGCCGTCATTTCGCGTTCGAGAAAGAGAGGGGCCCGGTCGATCCCTGCTTAGACTCGCTGGTCCACCTTCCTGGTAAATTGGATCACGATACGTGATGCCATTAGCGACATACTTTATTCGCGGAATCAGAAACGAAGTAGCCTCGCGTCGGGACAAGAAATTCCGGGCGAGTGGATATTAATGGAAGGAAAAATGTGTAAATCTCGCTTTTGAATCGAGAATGGGGCTACCTTTTGAACGGTTGAAACAGTGGTCTCGTGCAAATGGAAAAATGTCTGGCACTACGGAAATGGTATGTGTTTTTAATGACACGTATTATTACGAATGGAGTGTGGTTATACGAGAAACCTGCGAGGAGACTGCTCGGTTTGAACGGTTTCCTATCTATTGTTAGATAGAGGGAAATTAATTTCGAGAATTCTTCGATCCTGTTTCTTTTTCTTTTCTCCTTAGGGGTAAATTTATTAGGGTTAGAAAAATATTTTTCTGCAAAATATTAGGATACAGTTATTAATGCATAAAATATACTGATCTTGGACAGAGATTGAATAATATTTATTAACCCTTTGCACTCGAGAGGTGACTCTCAGTCACCATTTAATCAGATTCGAAAGATCGACGTTAATTAATGTATGAAATTTAAAATTACCTAACGATGCGTGGAATGTCGAAGAAAAATAATTCTACGTCTTAATTTGCGTACGATTTCTCATTTACAATTTTAAAAATATCGTCGACTCTGTGACAGAAAGTCTTCGAATTACAATTTCTCTGTAACGAAAAAGTCGTCGAGCGCAAAGGGTTAAATCTCTGACAATCATATTTAGATCGTGGTTTATAAAGTAGTAAACGGATTGTTCTACGAAGTAGAACACATCGATATTTTATTATTTCGAAGGCATAAAAATGTAGGCATTACACTGTACGCCTATTTTCCTCGCTAAAATTTATATATATATATTATTCTCCAACCCACTGCGAGTAGTTCAACGTTAAATAGTTCACGCGTCTTCCGCCGATACTCCCGTGTACTCCGAGTAGCAGTATCCGTCAAGAGTCAGACACAGCTGAAGCCACTGATCCACCAGCTATATCCATCCTCCACCGCTTGTAACCTAAATAGCATTAAACTTCCACAGTATGAAGTTTCTTTACGTTCTATTCCACCTATTCTCTCTTAAATAATTCCGAATTATCCCGAACCTCGATTAAACTCGACCCTTCCAACCAGCGCAATCGCCAACCAACTATCGATGACAACATCTTAGCGATAGCGGAAAAACATGCGTGACTAATGAAGAAATAACGAACGGTAGGCTTGGATCGGCGAAGGAACGGCTTACGAACGGTATTCCGTGCTTTTTAATTAGCGACGGGGCTGAAAAACGGCGAAGGGTGGCGGTTGGCCGCCGGCGGGATTAATAAATTAGCCGTAAGGTTTTAAAGCGGTTGGCCGGTGGTGCCTAAGCTGCGTTGTAAAGGGAAAGGAAGAAACGGACGGCGAGAAACGGGGAAGAAAAAGGAACGAAGGGGCAGATAATGGTTCCGGTCAACAAAATGAATACCGGCACGCGCTGTTCTTTCCGGATCTCTGAATAGACTTGTAACGAGTCGGTCAGCCAGGCAGCTCTTCTTTTTTCCTCTTCCACCGCGTTCTCTGCCATGGGATCCCGTGGCGGGCTGGCGAGAGAGGGTGAGAGGGAGAAGAGGAAAGAGCGGGGTCCAAGGGGTGAGAACGAGGATGAGCAGAGGGCAGGCGAGGGTGAGGCCGTGGCCGAGTGTGTAATTGTGTTATTTTGTTGCCATTTCACGTGAGGGTCACCACGGGAGGTCCAGAGGTGTACATAAACACCAGGATTGTTTTATTCATTCGGCCCGCTGCACGACGCGTGCCGAATTCTTTCCTCTTGTCCCTTTCCGCCCCTCTTCCACTCTCCCTTTCCTCGCTCCTTCTTTCGTCCCTTCGCGATCGCGCGAGCACCGTGTCGAAATCGGACGATAGCGTGATGGGCAGGAATTGCGAGCCGCGTTCCATTCGAGTATATTCGTGATCAATCGATGGACGGATTTAAATGTCCACGCAAGGCGAGCGCGAATAAATAGGCGCGTATTTATTTTAATCGACCCGATACTGGGGTGCCTTTGCCGGCTTCTTTTAATCGTCGTACGGAGGTGGCGTAAGAAAAACATCTTCACGTGCCTGTTAACCCGTTCGATATACCCGTTGCACGCTCGTGCAAGGATAAACGATGTCGCCGGATAAAAATGGGCATGACATTCGACGGAATAGCGATCGAGCAGGGTCGGCTTGACGCGGTTACGCGGTGATCGATGCGGCCGCCGATTCTCTCCGGCAGACACGGTCGACGTAAGAAGGAGATCTTAAAGGGCGCGAAGTAGAAGACGAAAGATTCTAAAAAAAGAGAACAGCCCAGGGAACAATCACGAGGTATACGTATTTACACACGGCGGCGCTTGGCCGTAACGCGAGGGTAGAGCCCCTGCGCGCGAGTAAAGGTCCTTTTTATGCGTGCGGTCGCAAAGGCAGCGTAAAATTGAGTTACAGGGCAGTTTATTTTTTTATTAGCCAGGCCAACCCTGCCTGCCGCGCGGTTTCAACGCGGAAAGGGTGGTTTTTGCGGCCGACGGATTTCCCGATAGCGGTTTTATGGCGTGTCAACACGCTCTTACGCCGTGCCCCGTGTGTGTCGCCGGTGTATGTCTGTGTGTGTGTGTGTGTGTTGGGTAAAAAGGAGAAAATATTTAAAAAAAGAAAAAAGGAAGAAAAGAGAGAAGAAAAGAGAATGGGAAAGGGACAGAATAGAAAAAGGCAGGACGTGCACGCGATCCGGTCGCTAGATCGAAGGCAGCGGGGAACGAGCGGCGAGAATGGCACAGGCGAACGAGCCTGCGATTAAAACTATAGCTCCGTAGGGTCCGGCACGCCTGTACCGCCGTCACGCTTGTAAGTATGCGATTAATCGTGCCCACTTATCACGGCCCCGCGTTTATTCACCGAGATTTCCGTCGAGCTGGATTGCCCGGCCTATCGGTGCCTCCGGATCTTTTAATAATCGACCGCCCGCTAAGATTGACAGGTGCGGCAGAAATTTCTCGAAGGTAAACGTTGCAAGTCGCGTTACAAGTTTCCCTTTGCGCAAATATTTTCGCTTCGAGTCAGGTGCTCGTCCATGTTAATTCGCCTAACGAAATTCCTCAATTTAATTCGTTCGGAGGTTCATTTATTTTCGAATCGACTACGGGGGCAGCGAGTATCAAGTTTAGGGGTTGAATAGAAGCCTCGGAAACTTGGCAAAGTACTTCCTGTTCCATAATTATAAATTCTTAGTTGATAAACTTTGTATCGAGTTTGTCTATGTAAAAATAATTCCGTGTTTATACCATCCGGTGTAGAATAAATATGCGCGGAAAGTTGCAAACCTTCGGGTTCATCGCGGAAGGATTTTGGCAATCCTTGCACTGTTTCGTTTAGATAATGTTAAGAGACTAACGAAATTAGACGGGAAATCAGCTCGCCATAGCCGAGCCATCCGAGCCAATTTACAGAAAGCTCGAAACGACGAAGATTGAATTTTTCAACTGTTCGTCTTCGCAGCTTCAGTCGGAGAAAACGCTAAGGGGATAATGAGGACAGGCAGCAGAGCCACATGGTGGTAATAAGGTAGCGTGGTGTGGCTGGGATGCTAGTCACGTTTCTAGCTGCTGACAGCTGCGGCTTATACGTATGACGTGGTATCAACCCCAAATTTCCCCGTCTAGGCACATCGTGTCGTCGCTGCCCTAAGACCCTGGAATGCACTCGAACTCCCACCTGTCACACCGTGGAATGTTTCCCCGCTGGCGTGCGGCAAATTTTCCTTGATTTTTCGTCGTCGCTGATCGAAACGATCGCTATGATCGATCTCTCTGATCCCGTTTAGTCGAGTATCTCAATTTCGCTAACACGTATACTTATTTTATCGTATTCTTCTAAAATGGAAGTCAGAAATTCTATCATTATCCGAAGTTACGGAAAAATGATTACGTTACGGTGCTAATACGTAATTGTCAAACGATTTGTCAAATATGTCAGAATTCTTTGACTACGCTTCTATTTGGACAGCGAGTCCCATGGAAGTTGATGTCGAAGT
The DNA here is from genome assembly GCF_001483705.2 of Eufriesea mexicana. Taxonomy (NCBI): domain Eukaryota; kingdom Metazoa; phylum Arthropoda; class Insecta; order Hymenoptera; family Apidae; genus Eufriesea; species Eufriesea mexicana. Next base: position 946,304 of record NW_016909584.1, read on the forward strand.
AAGAAAACGATCGAGGTAAGTGGAATTGGGAAAGAAGTTTGAAAAAGGAGAAGCGATACAGAAAGAGTCAGACGAGGACGTAAACTCCAGCTTATAGCTGGGACTCTAAAAGGCACGTGCTCGAGTGCGTCTAATAGGTGCAAGTTTGCCCGCGTGCTCCGAGTCTTTACGATCATCGCGACGTTCCCGTGATCAAGCGAATAGTTTCGAAGCTGAGCCAAAGACGAAGACAAAGTGGCTGTAGCAGAGGATACGGAGAATAACTTTACTTTGAGAGACCTTGATTTCACCATTTGAGTCATCGCCCCTCGCTTCGTAATTATTGATTTTCCGTGCTACCCTAACTCCCCTAACTTCATAGAGAAAGCAGGAGAGAGTGTGACAGAAGAAGACCGACAGTAGGAGAAGAGTACTGTACGCGGGAGAGTCGAAAATGCCTTTTGTCCCCCTCTATCTGCCCAGCGGATAACGCACAAACGATAACCCTACCACTAGCACGTTCGTTAGCCTCGTCGATGATTTCGCGTTTCTCTTCGACCACGATTTATCTCGGTCGATCGATGAAATCCTCGTCGGAGGATCGGGACAGGTTACTCGAAACGTTGCCCGTAGCTGCAGTCGTTAAAGTCTCGACGGGACACGCGAGTCGAATGGCACCTAGACGACTTACGTAGGTACTCGGTGTTGAAAGAAAGATCTCTCGCGAGATCGTAAAAGAACGAGAAAGATCGGGATCCTCGATCGAAATAGGACATGAAACTCTCACCTCTGCTGAGACTGGACGGAGACATGGACATTCCTGGTCTATTGCCGTCGAAGGTAACAGGCCTTTCCGGCATTTTCATCACGCTGTCTTGCTGAACCTTGCCAGTGCCGGATGACGCGTCGGCACCAGTCGAGGGACTGGACGTCGTCGTGGTAGTGGAAACTGCCGTGATAGCTATACTGTTCGTCACATTGTTCCCGTTGCCATTGCTGACCGGATTGGCAGTGCCGCTCGCGTTACCACTACCGTTGCTGTTCGTAGTTTTGCTAGCTACGTTGCTGCCACACGTTCCACCGTTACTGTTGCCACTGATGCCGTTCGTCGTGCTACCGTTGGTCGTGCTACAACTACTGACAGCTGTCACACTGACCACTCCATCCCTGGCTATGTCCTGAATCGCACTGGCTGCCCTGGAGCCGATACCAGCTGGCTGAAGGATCGTATACTGTTTGGAGGAGTCAGGGCTGGTGACCGCTGGCAGGCCACCGGTGGGACTCTTGTTGCCTGTCACGGTGTTCGGTGGCACCTCGTGCCTCGTCACGTGATGAACCTCTTCCTTCGACGATTTCAACTGTAACAACGACACCGACGCGGAGTGCTTGTCCTCGGTCGCGGGTGAGATTCCGGTAACAGGTTGCGGCGTAGGCATAGCCGGACCTGGCCCAGCAGTGGGGTAGCCGACAAACGTAGCGGATGCTGGGTACGGGCCGATAGGTGGAATCGTCGTCGAGGCCACTGACGGTGTACCGCGGCCAGTCGCTTTCGCGTGGTCCGTGTTGGGTGGTCTGAACGCCGACGTTGCGGAGAACGGAGAATTCGACGGGGGTGAAGAAGAGGAGGCGGTGGAGGCGGTCGGCGAGACCTTCATGCCATTCTCGGTGAACTGTCTGTGATAGTTGGCGTACAATTGTTGGTGATGTTGGTGCTGCTGGTGCCTCGAGGGATTTTGCGGCGACTGACCGTTTCTACACGTCCGATCCCTGTCCCTGTCGTTCATCTTGTCCCTGTCAGCGTCGTCCTTCTCCGCTGACGGGTCGGACATGTCTATCTCCAATTCGTTGGAGGAGTCGTCGACCAGCTCGTTGAAATCCGGTGGATCGTATCTGGAGTACTTGTCCGTCTGACGACCTTGAGCGTCCACGTGAGTACCGATCATACTCCTGTCGTTCCTGTCCTTGTTGGACAAGGACCTCACCGGCACTGCTCTGATTTTACCTGCCTCGGTCACGGTCACGTTGTTCACTTGGTTCTGAATCATACCGCACTCGCTTTCGGATTTTAACAAGCTGTCCAAGTCCTTCTTCACTTTGCTCGCGTGCTGCTGCTGCTTCGTCGCGTCTTGTTGCTTCAGCTGCAGCTGAGATCTGCTGCTCCTGTCCTGCTGGCCGCGGAACGTTATCACGTCTTTCAGGGAACAACCCGCGTCGTTGCTGGTCGTGGAGGAAGTGGACATGGAAGAAGGCGACAACTTGGGGTTGTCCTTCTTCTCTTCGAACAGGTTCTCGAAATTCGACTCGTATTTATCCTCGTCCGAGTTACCCCGTTGATACAAGGAGCCCCTCGGACCGGGCCAACTTCCCGACAGGCTTTTCAGAGCAGCCTCGGTTTCCCTGATCAGAGTCTCATCGTCCTCGGGTTCCTCCGAGTGTTTACTCGACTTTCTCGCAGGGCTACCCGAGTTTCCAGCAGCGAACGCTCGTTTCTTTTGGGGCAGAGGTATGTTCTTGTTCGAGTCATTGGCGTCGAGCGATTTGCGCGTTTCATCGTCGCGGACGCTTTTTCTTCTTCGTTTAGCAGCAGCATCAGCTGTCTCCATTTCTTGCGGAATAATCGCTTGAACAGCCTTCTTGTTGATCAAAGGTTGCTGTTGCTGATAATGCTGCTGCTGTTGTTGTTGTTGTGGCTGCTGTGGTTGCTTAGGATTTGGGCTGACAGATTCTGCTTCCAGCTTCCGTTTTTTGAGATGAGCCATCGCATTCTGGCCACCTGGCACGCTGGTCAGTTCCACCCTGGAACACAAAAATTCCAGAGGATCAGGAAATCTGCTCTCTCATCGGATGCATGGATGCAGTGAGTTTGATCAATGAGTGCAAGCTGGTCGCTCAAGGTCGCTCGACATCTAACAAAACCAATTCCCGTAGCTGGGGAACAGTAGCTCTGTCAGTTCCAAACAACTCAGACCACCACCCGTCCCATCTTCTCGATCCGATCTCTATTCATTTTTACCCTCCTTTATTTTTATTTTCTCTCTCTCTCTTTTTCTCATTAACCGTGCATTCAAAGCCTAAAGTAACCTCGTTTTCTCAAGAAACTTCACCTGAAAGCCGTCGAGGTCCATCGAGGACATCACCTCGAGTCCTGGGACCCTTTCCATCCAGTCGAGACGTCTGCGATCTTCGGCGATTGTATTTCCTTCGATCGAACCACCACACACTCCGTTCTCCTTTCTCTCTCCCTTTATGTACTCTCAGTGTCCTATGATTACCGGTGTGATCGGCCGTAACACGGAACCTCTCGGCCACGATCGTGCACGCACTCGATGTGATATACGCACGCGCGCGCGCGCTCGCTCGCGTGTTCACGCACCAGTCACGCGTGCTTCGGTCGGCTCGCCGACTCGATACGATATATAGACGGATGCCTTTGCGTCGCACAAGTGCGCGGAAAGCCCTTCCACGCAGGGTGCTCGCGAGCTACTGTGTGCTATGTTTAAGTTCGTTCGGGGGTGGCGATCTTCCACAGCGACCGGAGGGGATGAAGGCTTGCGCGAGCAACTCGCAGCTTCTGCTTCGCCGCGAAAAGTGGGGGCGGGTTCTGCGCACTGTCCACCCCTTTTAGCTTTAGCTGGAACGCGATTCCCGGCCTCTCAGCACATCCCCCGTCACTCACCTCACCACCCCCAAGCAGGAGTAGGGGACACGGCCCCTGGATGCACACCGAGGTGTTCGCTGTGTTGGGTTACGGGCGCCGGTACACCTTCGGCCGCTTATATTCACCCACATCTTAACTTCCACCACCACCACCACCACCACCACCACCACCACATGCTGCTGCTGTTGTTGTTGTTGTGGCTGCTGTGGTTGCTTAGGATTTGGGCTGACAGATTCTGCTTCCAGCTTCCGTTTTTTGAGATGAGCCATCGCATTCTGGCCACCTGGCACGCTGGTCAGTTCCACCCTGGAACACAAAAATTCCAGAGGATCAGGAAATCTGCTCTCTCATCGGATGCATGGATGCAGTGAGTTTGATCAATGAGTGCAAGCTGGTCGCTCAAGGTCGCTCGACATCTAACAAAACCAATTCCCGTAGCTGGGGAACAGTAGCTCTGTCAGTTCCAAACAACTCAGACCACCACCCGTCCCATCTTCTCGATCCGATCTCTATTCATTTTTACCCTCCTTTATTTTTATTTTCTCTCTCTCTCTTTTTCTCATTAACCGTGCATTCAAAGCCTAAAGTAACCTCGTTTTCTCAAGAAACTTCACCTGAAAGCCGTCGAGGTCCATCGAGGACATCACCTCGAGTCCTGGGACCCTTTCCATCCAGTCGAGACGTCTGCGATCTTCGGCGATTGTATTTCCTTCGATCGAACCACCACACACTCCGTTCTCCTTTCTCTCTCCCTTTATGTACTCTCAGTGTCCTATGATTACCGGTGTGATCGGCCGTAACACGGAACCTCTCGGCCACGATCGTGCACGCACTCGATGTGATATACGCACGCGCGCGCGCGCTCGCTCGCGTGTTCACGCACCAGTCACGCGTGCTTCGGTCGGCTCGCCGACTCGATACGATATATAGACGGATGCCTTTGCGTCGCACAAGTGCGCGGAAAGCCCTTCCACGCAGGGTGCTCGCGAGCTACTGTGTGCTATGTTTAAGTTCGTTCGGGGGTGGCGATCTTCCACAGCGACCGGAGGGGATGAAGGCTTGCGCGAGCAACTCGCAGCTTCTGCTTCGCCGCGAAAAGTGGGGGCGGGTTCTGCGCACTGTCCACCCCTTTTAGCTTTAGCTGGAACGCGATTCCCGGCCTCTCAGCACATCCCCCGTCACTCACCTCACCACCCCCAAGCAGGAGTAGGGGACACGGCCCCTGGATGCACACCGAGGTGTTCGCTGTGTTGGGTTACGGGCGCCGGTACACCTTCGGCCGCTTATATTCACCCACATCTTAACTTCCACCACCACCACCACCACCACCACCACCACCACCACCACCACCACTATCGGCCCCTACTCACCCCATCGCGCTCTGTCTCGCCGCGATCTACGCGTACCTGTGCTACCTGGTTCTCTTTCGCTGCCTTAAGGAGTCCCGGCGATGCTGGTCCCCGGCCAGAGACCTCCTGTTCTCCCGTCTTTTTTACATTCAGCCGGGTGTGCCTCTGGTAACGAGCAACGTCAAATTCAATTAGAATTAAACTCCGTGATCGTCGCTGTATTTACTTCTGATTACCCGGAACGGCGCTCGTGACGCGCCGCGTTTAAAGAGGCCTCGTTATAATTCGGCTAAACGCCTGATTTCTTCTCGAATTTTCCTCGCGAATTTTCTCGCTATGCCGAGAATAAAACGTGGCGAAAACGTGGAGAGAATGTGGAGAAAATGAGAGGTCGATAACGGGGAGGGGGGGTTGGAACGATATCGATACTTACGTAAGAAATGGTATCGCGTACAAGCGAATTTCCTCCATAATCGCTGCCTCGAGTTACAACGCTGAGAGGCCCAGTTCGGACTCGTTCATCTGTCTCTAAGTCCCTATATTTTAGCGTAATCGAGGCGAATTACGCGAGGTCGGTTCCCCGAGTTGCCCGACTCGAATCGGGGAGCTAACGCCGCGATAAAATACCTCGAATACGGCGAATAAAGTTTATTCTTAACCCGGCGTTGCTGCAGCTAGGTATTCGGACGTAGCTATATTTGGACGACATTTATCGATCCCTTATGTAACAAAAGCTAGCGTGCACACGTTGCTGGCCGAATTCGTATGGACAGGCACGCTTAGCCCGGCCCGCTTGCCGATCGCTCGCGATCGAGAGGGACTATATTTTCAATCGACTCCAGAGGCAGCCCCCGACTGGCCAGGCCGTACGGTTTAGAGCGATAGCGGGAAGCTACAACTCGAATTAGATAAACCCAGGTTCCGAGAGGCGGTACAGGAAGAAGAAGAAGAGCAGGATCAGCGCGAGCGCTTAGCGGGAGCTTGCAAGGATCTCGGGAGTGAGAGAGGGCTTTCCTTAAACCCTAAACCCTCCTCAGACCACGGGAAGCTCGGAGAGTTTAGAGCAACGAACTCCTAGAAAGGACCGCGGGAAGAGAATGTGCCCTCTGACTAAAATCGGAAGTTAAATCGCACCAACGGCTTAAGACATTATCACTTTTCTTTGCCGGCCAGTGCTCATTGGTCCGGCACTCGGTGTTCCAGAGTTCGAGAGCCAAACGAGCGAGTGGAAAGAGAAGGAGAGAAAGAGAGAGAGAGAGAGAGAGAAAGGAGGAAGGTGGCTGAAGCGGAGCAAGGAAGAGCTCGAATCCCTTCCAGTTAGGGATCAATGCTTCCTCGTCCACCCTCCAATTACGTGTCATCCCTTATGGCCTGTGGGGAATAATTAGAAAGCAGCCCTTCTCCTGGACCGAGTACCTACGTCCGTGGACGTGGTATCGCGTAAAGATTGGTTTCGTTTTCGCGTCCGAGGAAAATGTCACGTCCGCTGTTAAAGTCTCTCAGTCCAATCGCGAATCGACGACCCTTGCTGAAGAATCTTTACATTCCGATATCCAGTGATTAAAAGCAGTAAAATATAAATAGAAATTTGCGTGAGAATTTTTATTTAAAACTGAGAAGAGAGATAAGAAGCACTGCACGGGTTACGGTACCGTAGACTGTTACTGTTGGAATCAAAAGTAGAACAGGACTGTGATTAATGACACTGCGGCATTACCCTGTTCCATCGCCGAATTTACCATAATCTGCCTAGGAGTCTATGTAATCTACGATTAAACGTAGACCAAGCATGATTTGATACCGTATCTATTACCCACGTTTCGTTCGTCGTAATAGACACAAATGGTCTCTGTGATTAGCGAAAGATATGTAGTTTCTTCGAGAAAGGTACTTTAAAAATGAACGTACACTGAGAGTACTTGGTCCAAGTGGTACGCGCTTGCTGCTCAGCCTGCGCCGACTGATAACAGTCCTCCCTCTCTACAGACATGAAGATTCTCGACACCTCAAAATCCGTACTCGTCAATTAATTAGCAAGTGCCGTTCGTAGCGGAGGAGATGGTTACCCAGGAACACGAGGCTGCAGAGCGGACGATGGTGCCTCCACTGAAGGGATTAGAGTATTAGGCGACGTCACGTCACTAGAGTCTAAAGGAGCCTTCTTGGAACTGTGCTCTCAGAGATAGCCCAAACTTACACACCCCCTTCGTCTTGCCGATGGTTCTTCAAGTACCCTCTCCTTCTCTCTCTCTTACACTTTCCCTCTTCATGCCCGCTTCCTTAGTCTCGCTCACTCTCTCCTCATCTTTCGTCGTTGCTCCTCGTCGCTTCTGGCGTCCTTCTTCGAGCTCTCGACAATTCCAATTAGATAAACCACGGCAGGATCACGGTACTCTTAGCGGTATTCGGGGTTAAGTCTGTCTCCAGATTTATGCCCAAACGATCGCAAAATATCGGAGTTCAGAGATTTTCAGAGAATTTTTAAATTACAAACGAGATCAGCTGGTTCGCCTTTGTGTACCAACGACTGGGAGTGATCTTCGTCGCACCTACACTGGTGGAACACCCGCGAAGGGTGTTCTCGCGAAAGGAACTCGTACATCTTTTTCTCGCCGACGTTCCAGGGCGGGGAGGTCGGGGCTAGGCGAATGCCGGATAATTTAGGGGTCTCTCACGCGTGGATAATGGGGAACTTGGCTAATGCACCCCACTTGGCACCACGTGGATTCGCGTGAGTTTTGCGACTCAGACGCTTCCCGTTTCCCTCCTTAAATGCTGAATGAAGGCGCTGCGTGACCGTGGAACAACGCGAACAGATTCCGTGCAATTTATATCCATAAAACTCTACTTTTCCACAATAATATTATACCATACCCGAGACATCCAAAAACTTCCCAATCTTCAAACAAATTATACATTTCGCGATATTCGTAATATTGGAAATATATAAAACATAGATATACCTTTCATATGGTTTTTAAAATATAATATTTCTAGCACTCTTGTAACCTGCAATAGAAATATAATTTTCAATAAAAGATAAGGGTATACTAATTTTTGTCATTTCGCTTTAGCATTGTGTAGTGAACTTTGTCTCCAGTAAAATTGTTTGGAGTCTTGGAAAGGTCGAGGAATAATGAAAAGAATTTTGAAATATTCCAAAATATGAATAGCAAATATAGAAAATTTGTTAGCCCCGACAAGAATCCCGAGAACTCTTATTTAACCAGCGAGGAGCCATGGCGCGGGCCATTGTCTGACCATCGACGGTGACATTCTACTGAACGCGGATCCAGCCCGAGAAACCTAACGAATTGGCTTTATTTCCAAAGGGGATCCAACGATGCTGCCGCCATTCTCCGAGCTGCTTTCACCGGGTGGGACGGGGGACGGATTTTAAAGCGGACTCGTGTCGTGGCATCGACGCAGGCGGCGAAAGAACGCTGTGACTGGGACAGCTGCCCGATTCGGACATCGTTCCGGCTCCGGGGAATAGCTCTCGTCCCTTTGCTAACTATCCGCCCTTACGTCAACCACTTCGCTCTCTTCCCGTTTCTTTTCCACCCGCGTGCTAGCCCGCCGCGCCCCAGCTCGCAGACTGACGTCTTAAAGCAATCGAATTCTGATCAAATATTTAACGCTGCCGGGGCCAACGCTTTAAGTGGCTCCTCCTCCGTAGCTGGACCCTGTTCTCCCGTGTAAGAAGCGCCTTACATCGCTGTCCTGTTCCATCGAGTTTCCAGATGGCTGGTTTAAGCGTGCCTCGCCTTAAGTGAGAAATATACGTCCCTTATTTTTCAACTTTTAAGTGTTCCACGCCGGCTAAAATGGCACCGATGACATCTCTCGTAGATTACCACTGTTTCCCGTGTTTGTTGCTTCGACTCTTCTGTAACGCTCGCAACTCGCGAGAATTGCGAAATAAACAACGCGAAAAGTCTCAAACCTCTCGAATATACTTCGTCTCGATTTACTATTAATTTATTCAAAAATTTGGAAGACGTATCCGGATCGAATGCAACCCTTATTTGCGACGTCATTCCTCTCAGTCAGAAGTCTTTAGTATTCGCGATTACCGAAGCACCAACGTTTGGTAAATCGTTTGTCGCAAGGTGGTCCAGAGATTTCTGCTTCGATTAACGGGCCGGCCATGGATCAACGCGCCAGGTCCAAGGTGGAGGTCGCCTTTTTTGTCCCTTTCAGCACACGGCAATACGTCACGCGTCCCGGTTTCGGGGCGTAATTAAAGAGAGCGCAGAACAGCATGACGCCTCGGGCCTGTCTGGGGTAAGGAGCGGGGCGAGACGAGCCCGGCCGAGGGTGTGGGGTATAAGGGATGTGTTTTACCGAGGGATACTTATACCATCCCTACGCGGCACATATTTTCATATAACAAAACCATCTGCGTGCCGCGCATAACAAATTTCAACTGATTTATAGCGAGGCCGGGGTAGGCGGCGCAAATTTTCGCAGTTACGTCGGCGCTCGTGTCGGCGTCGACGTGGTTCTCAGGAACTCGGACCAGTCCACACTTCCTTCCGCCGATTTATATTCCCTTTACGTTTCTTTCCTCTTCCTCCAGCGTGTGACGATGACGAGTGGTCTTGTGTTGCTGCGACAGTGATCGGAATGACGCTTGTTTTGTGGTTACTCCGTGAAAAATGTTTCTGGGGGGATTCAAATTTAATTTTCCCGTCGAAATGTGACACCTAATTTGAAAGTAAATTTAATTCAGGAACGAAAGAGCAAAATTTAACATGGCTAATGTGTAATAAAAATATACAGATTCTGATATTAGTTGTTATTAATCGTTCGAGATTGCTTCAAATTACACGGATAAGTGTAATCCATGCAATGAGATTGGATGCAAGAAAGGGGGTCGAAGTCTCGAATCCGTAATGGGTACACGGAAATTAAAATATTCGGGGATACAAGGGGATGCAAAGTCTCCGTCGTTAGTTTAATGCATTGATTTAATTATTCCCTGTAATCACGGAGTCTGTGATTAAAATATTTACACGACTGTACAGTGCCGGAGAAATACTTGATCCTGCTGGAATTACGTTTCGTAAATAGGTATAGAAGTATGTGATTCACGTGCATCTGGATACTTCTAGGGTTGCAAAGAACGGAAATCGGAAAGGACGTTCCTGAAAGTTTCACACTGATATCTGTGAGGAACGCGACCCTAAAGGGTTGCACAGAGGGGGTTGCAAAGTCGGGTATGTACAGAGAGGGACGAAGAGAGGCAGGGGCTAGTAAGAAGGGACCGTACTCGGACCAACCGACGACGAACCGAGGCCATTGGATCGATAATGTCATAGTGACAAGTACCAGCACGTGTATCCTTCTTATGGTTATAGCGATATTCTCTATATTCGAATCTCGAGTGAAGCAGCCACGGAATTCCAGTTTCAATGAAATTTCTCATAATTTCCTTGAAGACGAAAGCGCACTACAAAAATGACTATGTATGTGGGTCATGACAGGATTAGCGTCAATGACAAATATTCTATATATTCTATTCTATTCTATATATATAAATATATTATTATATAATTATGCAAATCTTCTAAGATATTTAACATCGTAAATATTCTCATGGCTATTCTATACCATCCTAAATTATTATATAACACAGGTATACTTTTCCATTGAGACGAAATTTTCGAAATTTATGTCGACCAATACACCCTCGAACTACAGGGCTACATTTTACAACCCTGAACGCTGGTTAAAGATACGACAAACGAGAAAGAATTCATATAATAATAAACCCCCATAAATTAAAAAAGAAACGACAAACGCCTGAAACATGAAATAAATAATAATAATAGAAAAATGAAAATTCAGTCTCGCAAATTCATCCACTGTCTCTCACCTGCTGACGTGATATTTAATTTTTCATACTCTTCGTCATCCAACGCAAGCAATATTTCACCTGCAATTATCTAAGAATCACCAAGATGGACGAAATCCTGGAGCTTAATGATTTCGTTCAGCGCTGAATTAATTTTTGAAACAGCGAGTCAGTTAATAACTTATGATTGACAATTTCATTATGTCAGGGAAGATAAGACGAGACGGCATCTGGACGGGAAATGCTGTGGAAACTAACGTCAGTCGGGGTGAGTTCTTACCGTTGAGAACGCGGCGCGCAGTAAATCCTGAAACGAACCTGGAATAAACTGTCCGGACTACGGCCATAATAATATGCCTCCGTCGACGGCGTCGCCAGATTGTTACGGGTTGTTGGAATTGCCTCACCGAAAACCAGTCCGCCTCGCGGCCTTCTTGGATTACGATGCAATTTCTCCAGACTCGCGGGATTGCACCGATGACGACCCTTAAAACTCCACGGTCCCTTCCGCGGTGCCTCCTCAGCCTGAATTACGTGCAGACGCGTGTGTCGATGGATTCAAACTTGGCCTTTGCGACTGTCACTGTAGACCCTCATTTGTCAAAAGACTTGGCACGAGTTTAACAAAAATTCGCGATCAGGAACGAATCGACGAAGTATATTCTTTTCTTCCTGAGAAATAAAAATTCGACTGATTTTTAGAATATATCACTGTTCAATTTCCGCCATTTGTATAATTTTTCACTTCCATCTAATGTCAATTAGGGACCACGATTGTTGGATGTTTCAAATTGCAAAAATTAAAATCGTCGGATATTTTTGAGTCCTATTTAACTGTAGCTAATAATTAAAATCCTTAGGTACCCTAATCACCACCCTGATTTCTCTAGTAAATTATGAATCGATCAATTGACACCATGATTTTTCCCAATAAAATAAGACAAAACGGGATTTTTTTGCTTGTCGAGTGTCTTCTTTATACTTTAGGTTCTTCCTCGACCATAAATACACGGTACACAGCGAGTTAGGCAACTCTGTCGTCCCGTGAAGTGTTATACGTGCGTGCACGCGGCCGTAAAGTGGAAAAAGGAGAAGGTCCACAGGCAGTTTGTTACCGGGAGCAGTTGTAACGGAAGGGCACGTATCGAGTAACATGATTACAAATATATCATAACCTCCTTGGCCCTTTTCGAGCGTCCTCGATAGGGCCCGGCAACGGGAGCATGTCCTTCGACACGCGATACACGTGCGTCGCCTGTCGATGCGGCTTTATCGCAGCAAATCACTGCCGGCCAAAGGAAATAAAGACAAAGAGGCCGCGAGTGAAAAGGGCACGTAGCACATCCCTCTGAGAAATCGAATCTGCGCCGAATTTTTAGGAAAAAGAGAAGTATTTTATATATATATATTTTCTATAGCATTACAACTGATATTTTATTTTGGGATTCATTATAACGAAGAAAATTAGCGTATTTAGCTGCTCAACGAGTAAAAGTTACCTACCCGTTGTTGCGAACGTATATACAATAGATAGTTTCTATGCAATGATCACCAGTCTGCAGAATTGAAGTTAAAGCTGAAGTTGAAGTTCGAACGTAGTTACAAACATAACCTGTCTTTATCGAAGAGAAACTGCAGGAACTACACTTTCTGTCGTGAAGGTGACAGTACATTGTAAAGCACGAGGTTAAAACAAAGTTATCTGATATTTGAAAAAAGAACGAGACCATTTCCGATTCGTCTTTAACAAATTACCACGTGCCTACAAACATTTGCCTAAAATTTGAACTCGATATTCCTGCTCCTCGTCAGAACCAACAAATTTCTGATTTACGAGACCCCCTTTCAAAAATATCTTTAACTACCCTTTGAAATATTTCCTATCCCATATGAACATTTTCCATCCCCAAACAACAGCAGTGCCTTATTAGGTCCCAGATCCAGCTGCCTGGATCGATTAGGCCATTTAGACCTTTAACAAATTACCACGTGCCTACAAACATTTGCCTAAAATTTGAACTCGATATTCCTGTTCCTCGTCGGAACCAAAAAATTTCTGATTTACGAGACCCCCTTTCAAAAATATCTTTAACTACCCTTTGAAATATTTCCTATCCCATATGAACATTTTCCATCCCCAAACAACAGCAGTGCCTTATTAGGTCCCAGATCCAGCGGCCTGGATCGATTAGGCCATTTAGACCTTTAACAAATTACCACGTGCCTACAAACATTTGCCTAAAATTTGAACTCGATATTTCTATTCCTCGTCAGAACCAAAAAATTTCTGATTTACGAGACCCCCTTTCGAAAATATCTTTAACTACCCTTTGAAATATTTCCTATCCCATATGAACATTTTCCATCCCCAAATAACAGCAGTGCCTTATTAGGTCCCTGATCCAACCAGAAAATTGATGGCAGAGTTAATCATCGTACTTCACATATCCAAAGGTCCAATCCAATTAGAAAAATCATCGTATCGAAGAGAGCCGATCCGAAACATTCGACCCCTCTCATCAAGGCAAAATAATTTCTGCCGTAGCCAGCTGGAAGATCGGAAAGCAGACGTTTCTTCAGCTCGAAGGGTAAACGTTTAATATAAGAATATTATGGATGGAGCAGCAGCCATCGGTATCGCGGATCAGCGTGCCGGAAACGGGGAAATCGAGACAGCGAGATATCTGGGGATGTTTTACACCTCATTAGGCAACAATGTGTTGTTGCCAGGGTGAATTATATCGGGCATGAGACGCCCGTCAAGACAAATGGCTCGAACCGGAGGTAATTGTGGGCTTTTATTAGCTCTGGTTTCTCCTGTTGGCTGCAAATCGCGCAACGCCGACTCCGAGACCTTCAGAGGCAGCAACCAGGCAACACTCGGGGCAACCAACCCTTCCAGCAGCCTCCTTCTCGTCTATTTTCCACAGTTCCGCGTGACTGTTGCTCGTTCGCCTCTCCCGCGCCGCCTTTCCGTTCGCCTCTGCGTAATTACTCGCGTGACAGTAACGCATCGCTATGGGCTTCGTGGCTTGTGTCGAATCGGTCGCCTTTGAGGTCGCCTCTTGATACGATTTTTCGGGGATCTACTTCTTAGCGTTTGCTGTCAATTATCCTCGAATTCTTTTCATCCCTTACCGATTGACTCGATTGCTGTCACGTTGCTTTTCCGTCATTTCTTTAATTTTTAAAAATCCCTTTTCTTTCAGGGATTGTTCGTGATTTCTATCTTCACTTTTGCAAATGAATTTCTGAGATATGGGAGATCGTAGGTTCCCCAGGATTAGGGCGTTGCGTGTATCACGTTTTGGGTTATTTACGAGGAACGTCGAGACGCGGTTGTCTACGTTGCCTAAAGTATGCTCGAACGGACGAGCAAGATGAATGTGGCCAGCGTGTTTCTTGAGATGTTTCACATACTTCTAAGGTTAATTACGTCGCGGGGAAAATAGCTGCGGTCCAGGTGCCGCCGAAATATTCCTCGCGTGTTTGTCCAAAAATTTTCATCCCCTCGCAACGTGTCTCCCCGTGTCTCATTCCTCTCGAATCTCCTCTCAAACATATGCGTGACTCCCTGTCTTCGATATTTCGAGCACGGCTTAATTTTCCATTGAATTTTCAATTCGCGACACGCGAAACCCCGAGAAGGAGATGATAAAATTATAACAATGCGCTGCAGGAGTTAGCGAAACGAGCATTCAAGCTGCAAGGATTTCCGTGTAAGGCTATTTAAACGAAGCTGACTTCCGTGGAAAAACTAACGGTCGCGTTTCAACTTTCCTCGCCCTAAAAATTCCCGCGTTACCCCATTCCGAATCTTTCTGGTCGAAAATTCTCGCACGCGAACACCGTCGAACGGGGCTGCGCTTCCTCTTCGCTCGGTAATTACCGAGAGCAGAAACTTTCCGACCATTCTTCTCGCCTAACAATCCCGGCACACTGGACTGGCGCAGGAAAATATCGGGAAATAGACCGCAGGATAAACCCCGAAATAATTCCCGTATTAATCGCGACAGATGCAAACGCATCGACCATCGCGTTTCCGGTGTGCACGAGCGTCTGGGAGAATTTGAAAGGAATAAAACGCTCTTTCATATCTCATCCGTGACGCGAGTGGAAGCGTGGTCGAAAATCGCGGTATTTTTCGAGGGGGAAAAAGCCACGACATTCCGAAAGGGCGCATTTTCGCGAGAAGAGAGCTGCTATCCACGCGTTATTACGCCTCTAGGAGGTACAACCCGCTCGAGGCATATGCGGGCCACAAGCTTGTCCCCGTCCCTCTTTCGCTCGTAGTTTCGCCTCGTGGTTCATGTATTTATGCATTTCCAGCCAGCGCCGCTTCTTCGCTAGACTCGGCGGCCGCGTACACACGCGTGGACCAGCGCCATTGTGCGGCGGCCGATTTGCATCTATTGCTCCTCGATGATGCGCCGTGAAAGATGGCCGAGCGAGGGGTGCGAGCGCACCCAAGACGCTGAATCGCTTTTAAATTAGCCACGAGTTTCGGGTTAACTGTGCACGGCGTGTCTGCGTACCGAATTACCCTATCCTTTTAATTTTTGGTGGAGGACAATAGGACTTGTACCTTTTCCAATATAGGACGTTGATGATAGAGATATATATACGAACTCGAAAATCTTGCGTTATAAATTTTTAATTAACTATACGTGGATATATTGAAGATGGAACTATAAATGAAACATGGTGCAAGTGTCAAAAAGAGTGAGTAGAATTACGAAAAGTGCCCAACGTTTCCTAAGAAATTTCTAAAATATCAGAGAAAATTCTAGGAATGGAAATGGACGAGAAAATAACTATCATACAAAAGTCGTCGAAGAAAAAATTGGGAAAGTATTTACAATTATTAAATAACGCAAAAATATCGTAAATATTGCCTCACGAATTTATTAATTCTACTTACAACTTTATTAAGAAATTATCCAACCTAATTTCCAATCCGAAAGAACGGGCCACGGTAATGATATTAATAAAGCACGTGTTCCGCGAGGAGGTTAATTAAACGAAAGATGATTCTTTAAAACTATGCGAGGAACTCGATCCACGTCGGGAAATTCGAATCGTCGGTACCTCGTGCATGGTTACAGTTTTATAATTAATCGTAACGTTAGTCAGACTGCAAACAATTACGACGCGCGAGCGTTCTCGCGGTAATTTTGTCGAGCCCGGGTGCAAAATATTATCGCGTTAATTGTTATCAGGATTTTCGAACAATTACACGGGCCGTGGGACGGGCGTCGAAGCAATTTTCCATCCTCCAGTGAAGCTGCCTCTCTTTCGCGCCACCAACACCACGTTCGTTGCTTTTCATTATTCAACCGCCATATTTACTCATTGAATTCAATTCGGATTCACTTATGGTATGATTTACTCAGCGAAGGCGTACCTGAGGATGGTGATGGGAATTTATTGGAGACGGAGGTCGCCCTGAATACGGGCAAGGAAAATGCAGACAGAGAGAGTGAGAGAAAGGGCGAGGATGGGCGAAGAGAGGTCGTCGAAAGGGACAACGGGCAACGAAGGGAGAGGAAAATAAAGGGCGCGTCCTTTTCTCATATTCCGCATGCCATATGGTAGCTCGTGAAAGTTGCAAGAGTATCTTTTCGAAATCCAGATTTACAGCGGTGTCTCTCGCGTGTTTCCTCGCTTTTGTTCCCGGTTTCGTTACTTCTGCCTGCCTGTTCTTCTATTACTTGCTCCTACTTTTTTAAGTCCATACGATGATTAATGTTGGCGGTTTGGCTTCGTTCACGAAAATATTTTTCTCCTATTTTTATCGCAAACCGAGCATACGAATGTTGCTTTCACGTAGCGAGTATGGTAGAAGAGAAACAATTTTGCGACCCTTGTATTTTCTTTTTCAATCCCGGAAAATTTCCTTCGCGGTACGAAAATGGAACCAGGGTAATTAAGGAAGCGAATAAAAGGATTATCGTATATGTGTCGAACGAAAGTGAAACTAGGGTGATAAAAGAAATAAATATTCTTTACGTTCGTGTAAAGCGGGTTCCCATAGGTCGGATTATACAACCGTGACTCGCCATTTGTTCGAATCCGGGAATAAAAAAAGAATTCGAGCCATTGGAGGGGTCTTTGCGAGAATAGACGTCTGGCCAGCCGCGTGTTGGTGCCTGGAACGTATTGTACGCTACTTTATCGGAGGATGCTGAATTTTTATCCATCCCCTGTGCAAATAGAGGCCATGTAGGGCCATCCGGCATGGTCGTTCTTTAAAATGCATGCCGCCCTTAAATCAGGACAACAATAATTGTGTCCACTATGCGGACATGCCTGGTCGTATTTGGAATATTTGTTGCTTCCTTACCCTCTGCTTTCCAGCCCATTCTTATCTGTCAAATCTGCTGACTCTTCGACTCTATGCCGACGTGTGCTTAAAGGACGAAACTCGCTTTCGCAAGACACATCGACACAGTGGGATTTATATAAATAAATTTACCCCGCTGTCGCCGTATGAATATCTATCAACTACGAATTACCGAATTGGGAATAAAAATTGAACGAAAAGGGATATAACATGGCGCGGTGTATAAGGGAGGTTGCGAACAATGGGAACGAAAGCATAACGAGTATCGAAATGAACAACAACGTTGTCGTGGTGTACGCCAATTTACGCGTGGAGTGAATTCTGGTCGATCAACAGGGGGACTCCGAACGCCACGGACCGAAGTGGAGGGCGAAGGGAGGCGAAAGGGAGGATACACCCCCCGCGAACTCGAACATGAATTAAAGTTTTAATTTCTCTAAATCACTGTTCGCCCTCGAGCGCTTTCCACCAGACGGTCCGTTACTTATGGCCTTTGCCCTTTTTACCGCCTTCTTTTTTTCCCGTTCGCCTCGATCTTACCACCGTCCAACCCTCGCCAATCGGCAGAAATCGATATGCACTTATCCGATGACTCTTGAGACCCGAGGCCTCTTTCGCTTCTCTCCTTCCTCTGCCCTCGGCCTTACCTCCGCGGCCATAACAGGCCAGAAATCCAGCAGATTTAAATTTCCACGGAACAACGATGTCGTTAACATCCCCCGGAAACCACTCGAAACTAATCTCCAAGACCGCTTCGAGCTAGGCCAAAAATTTTTCTCGGATCTACTCGAATATTCGTGTTCAGGGAAAAGATTACAATTCGAAGGGAAGTTAAATATACATATAATAATCGAGTCTAAGAAGCACAGAGAAATTTGAATAAAAATAATTGAATTATCAAATCTACGTATTATTATTACTATATGGAGGATCAATTTTAACCCTTTGCACTCGACGATATTTTTAAAACAGTAAATGAAAAATCGTGTGCAAATTAAAATGCAGAATTATTTTACTTCGACATTCCACGCATTGTTTGGCAATTTTAAATTTTATATATTAATTAATATCGATCGTTAGAATCCGATTAAATGGCGAATAAGAATCACCTCTCGAGTGCAAAGGGTTAAAGTTCGTTGAAATTAAAACGGAAATAAAATTTTCCTATTTGAATACACGCATATGTACTTATAATCCCAGAAACACTATCAAACACTCTAATTTATATTTGGATTATCTGAAAAATAAATCTCACGTTACCTTCCTGTCACTAGTATCTCCTCCCACTTAGACTATTCGATTCTTCCAAACCACTTAAAAATTCGAAATCCGAGAAAAAGTAGCACGAAGAATCAAAACAAAGTCACACTATCAGATGAAAACACTTTCTTCGTTATCTTGTAATTTTTGCCGATAGAATAACGTCCACTTCGACTAATGGATCATGGAATGAAATATAAAAATGGCACTTGAAAATTCGAAATCGGAGAAAAAGTTTCACGAACGACAGGGGAATGTATCGAAATCGATTTCGAAGCGGGTTGCTCGCGCTCGGCCCGCTTGATTCGCCCTCTGTGCCGATGGCGGCGCGCGACAGGGTGAAACCGGGGGTTGTTCATTTAAAATCATGACATCGAGCGTGGGGCGCAGTCACGGCGTAGGCGTTAGTATTAACGTTAGGTGGCTGGCAGACCAGGGCCACCTACAAGAACTTCGTACACCGGTTTCACCCCCTTACCGCCGGTGACATATTGTTTCCATTCTGCTCTCGGGGCTAGAGCGCAATAAAAAACCGGCATAAATATCGCCGCCCCCGGCGTGCCGCGACACCGATACCGGGTTGTGGCCCGCGTAAGAACGAACAGGCCCCGAATACCGGCGGTCTACAATTACGTGGAAATGTTCTTTCGCGCGAGAGAGAAACGGCCGGGGGACTAATTTGTCTGAGTGGCTTTTTCGACGGTTAAAGGGCGCCGCGGATCGCGAGCAACCATCTTTCCGGCCCTTGTGCATTTGTAATGCTGTATGGTATTGTTATGTGTTCGCATGTTCGCGTGGAGGAACGAGAGGGTGATACGTCGCGCCGTTTAATTGAGAGATGGTGTATTCCTGATTTTATCGATAATAAATATTAATTTCAGGGGATTTCTAAAATTTTTCTTTAATTAATTGGGTGTGTTTATTTCTACTGTCATGAAAATATAATTTTTACATACGATTTAATGTATTATTTAAATGGCAAATAGGAATATTGCAGTATTCCTTATAAGGAATTTTTTTAGAATTGATTTTCTTGTGCAGACTGAAGAAATGTTCTGTGCACTGTTATTATTATAATGCTAAAGAAGAGTACTTCCAATGATAAATATAAATTTATATTATATAGATTTCATTGGTGACGTGCTGTCTGAGAAATTGCTCCTTATACTACTCGAGTACGGATACTTCGGATACTACACTGAATATTTTAATTTAAGGGATCAAGTAGACCCTTATACTGGAAACCTCCATTACGAATTTAGTGAGCTATGAATGTTTCGATCATTTTCAGAGATTTAAAAATGGACTTGACTCCTGGCGTACTTTTAAAAAGTGACGAAGACAACTCTAGGTGGCAGAATACTTGCTGAATTTATTACAATTATCAAAGTGGCAAATTACATGTAGAATTTAAGTTCCAAGTTTTCTTAAATCGGGAATAATTCTCGACATGAATTATATACCCTTCGGGGTATGAAGCGTCGCTTACTCCTTATCAATACTCGAATAAGTTTCAAATAAAATTCTACTTACAGCGTGACAGGTTCCTCAGGGCTCGAGGGGGAAATTGAGAGCGACATGGTGGTGGTTAAACATCGTGATGTACCTGGCGACCTGACTCGATCATCCACCTGAAATTAGAATGAAAATTGTCAGTAACTATAATCAAACATTCACGCAAACATTTTTACATTTCACAACTTTCCCAGAATTTCTACAATAATCTATTCTACGAATTCAACGAAGAAGGAATTAATTTGCATACCAGTACCACATAGTAAGTATTGGTATCACGAAATATGATTTTGGACTAGCTATGATGCACTGTATGGAGTCTCGTCTCATTTGGTGGTCCTATTTCAAGGATTATGCACAGGGTGGAATTGAAGGATACGGAAGAAATACTTTCCCGTGCACTTTCCGAATTCTTTGCACGATCCTTGCTGTCGTCAATGGGGAATTGAGCAACAGGTAGACCAGATATGTCCTCGAGGCATCATGCTCGACAGAGCATACGCGTGATTTACCGTATAAGTGACTCATCGAACGCGCCCTTTTTTTCCTTATCTTCGCGTTGCTACTCGAAACGAAACGCGAAGGAAATAATTCTTTTACTTAGGCCCTGTCTTGGGGAACGGAAACCGAGAATTTATACCCGAGGGTAAAGCTCATATTTCCTGATAAATTATCAATTTCAATGCTGTAGCAGCTTTATTACACCGTTATTTGGAGTTCCTATATTATAATCACATAATCGTAAATAAATCAGAAACACCGTTGTAAAGAAATTTATTTTTGCACGAATTTATTAAAATATCCGCTAATGTCCGAATTTACATTGCGCTATGATCGTCTCGATTGTCCACCAATTCGTTGCAACTTTGCGTAGCGTTACGAAGTTAACCAACAAATTGATATCTAAATCAAAGTCCTGCAGAGACAGCCATCTGATTTTTCATTCTCCCTGCAAATTCCAACGATCCTTTTAATCGAGAGGCTGGCAGCCAGGCATAATCGCGATTGGCGCGAGCTGACAAATTCAGTCGAAATTGAGCAACTTCGGTCCCAACCCTCCGTTTTCCAAAGAAATATTACTGCCATATTTTTCTCCGGTGAACGATGACTGAAGCTCTCCCGCGATTTCCAAGGGATTAATAATGGCAGTAGAGCGTTCTACGACAATCGTAGAGAGAAACAAACGCAGCCCCGGGCAAGTGGACCAGGCTCGCGCCGACATCAATCTGAACGAGCGAGCCGCGCCCCTAACGAGCCACCGAGTCATATAAATTTTATTGCCATTTCATAAATCCCGCCAGCCACCGCGAGTAACCGTTCCCGGTGCTGTCTGCGAGATTATCAGGAACGTATAAAGTTGCGGTTCGTCGCGAGGTTACTGTCTTTCGCGACGCTTCCGGCGCTGCCTGTGAAAACCGTCGCGAAAATGCCTGACGTTTACTACTGATCGAACATTATCGTTTGGAAATATCGAAATTCAAAATGTTTCGGATTATCTTCGATTTTCAATTATTCCAAATACCATGGACTGACTTGAATTCCACTATTGCTTGAATTGAAAATAAATTTCAACAAATTCTGCATTAATATCCACCACAATTTACTAAATTTAAGAATAACGATTTGTAAAATTTTACTGCGTGAAATTAATTTCCTATATTTATTCGAAATATAACAGACATCGCTGTTAACACTAATGATATTTTACTGTCAAATATTACGTCAAATTTAAGTGGAAGGAATTAAGAACAAGAGCGCAAGTGGAACAAGTACTCCATGGTCAGACACGCGACAGAAAGTTGAACAAACCTAGCCGGAAAATTTCAAAAATTCATTTTATCGAGAAGTAAGCTTCGCGTAGAAACTTCAACGCACATTTGCGAAGAAGGAACTGGCTTTTTGCTGTACCACAAATTACTCGACGTTCGGAGGATGCGTCTGAGCCATACGAAGCACGTATTTCAATTTTAAGACGCAGATATAAATGTAAAGCACCGCGCGAGCAGGAACCGGGAGAATGGAAACGACAGGATTATATTTATAATAAATAAGACAGGAGTACGTACGCGAGAGAAGAAAGCAGGAGCACAGTTAATTCAGTTTTATACGACAACACTTCCGATCCACGGTAAGCCGGCGACAGTCTCGAGTTCCATCCCTCGCGTTCTCTTCATCTTAACGCAAAGACGAACCAAAACCTGATTTACATTTCTTTCTCTCCTCGCTATAAAAATTCCGCGACGATAACTTCCTTTGTTCCACCCTCTATGGTCTCCGGGACCGGCAACCCCTGCGGCTGGCAAGCCACGGGGAGTCCCCATAACACCGACTAGTTTTCGGTTTACATTACACTTTTTTCCCTTAATTAAAGACACCGAGGACTCTGCCTTGCTAAAAATTATAACCCTGCCTCGTGTCGTATAACGTATTAAGATAATCAATCGCGTCGAGTTTAATTAACTCGATTATGAATCTCGACTCTACACGGAAGTGATACCAAAAATTTAATTTTTTCCTCGTATGTCTCAAAATTAAAATATTTTTATCGAATTAAATAACAACACAACGGGGTATATCTCTCGTATAAAAATTAGAAAAATCGATTGACACGGAATAAGGGTTAATAATTTAATTCTCTAACCAATCACTCCAATTCTCTCGTTTCCAACAATTTCCTGTCTCACGAATTCCACACTCGCCCCAGCTTCCCAGAGTATCGCAGTCGCGTCCCAGAGTATCTGCATCGCCATCGAATCCACGTAACAACACTCGAAACTGTCGATCATCCGTTCTGTCGGTGAAATTGCCAACGAAACGAGGAGCCAAACACCAGGAGGAAGCGGGAGAGAGAGAGCGAGATAGGATCGAAATGTAATTAAGAGAGCAAATAATCCGAGCCGAACAAACTCCATGAAATGGATCAAAGAACTGGAAAGCTGGAGCGAGAGGGTGTAGCAGGGGGTAGAAAAAGGAAGGACATGTACCGATAGAGGCGCGTCGCTGAAAGGTAGCAGGACGAGGTACGAGCAGGCTGCTCCTCCCTGTCGTCGTGCTGTCTAGCCCGAAGGAGTAGGGCAACGAGGGGCCTCGGCAAAGACCCTCGATAAATATTTCCGTCAAGTGACCGGGGTTGGAATTCAAAGAGAGCCGAAAGGTGGAATCGAGAGCGAAACGAGTCCATCCTCTCTTCAGCCGGCAGTTCAAGGGACGGTCGACGAGGAGAACGATGGAAGGACGGTTGGACGGGGTTGGCCGGGGTGGGCTGGCAGGCCGGTATATTTGCGTTGCGTTACGTAGTTGCGCGTTTAATCAGCCGTATACCCGGAAAGGGCGCGTGTGACAGAGGGAAGAAGGAAAAGAGGAACCGCCTCGACTTCCGGATACCAAAGAAGGACGGGATTTGAACAGCCTCGTACCTTTTGTGCGGCCGAAGAGACTGCATTTTGTTTACTACTGGACTCTGCTTCGTCGTCGTCTACCGATCCGACGTGGATCATTGTGCTCTCTCGTTTTGCTATTTACGCCGCTCTTCTTCCCCGGATGCAAAGTGTACGCGAACACGTTTCACTCCAAGTCCAGTTTTTCCCGAGTTTTCCTTCGTCTCCGGACTCGATGGCGTTCGCGCGTGTTGGGAAAGTTCTCGTTGAAACGCACGCTGGCTATGTTTTACCCTCAACGCTCTCACTTTTATCGAAATTAACCGAATTAACTGAATACGATATCGTAGAATTCCTTTTGCAGGCGATATGCTTTCTGTGATACTTATTTAACGTTGAATCTCGCGTTTCAAATATGACATGACGATGAAGATTCGTGTTTAAAATTTTGTATCAACATGGACTAATTAATAGCTAACAATTGCTATCGACTTTCACTGTCAAGATGAGAAGATGAAAGTTTCTTGCTATTCCTGTTTAATTACGAGTACTTGGCAAGATGTCGCGATTAGTAGGTTTTAAAAAGGTGTTGAATTTTGTAACTTATCGATGTACTTTTATGACTGTTAGGTCTCGCTGTCGTGTTCGTTGATACGAGAAAATAGGAGAGGAGGCGAAGGAAAACAGAGGAGATGGCGCCTACGAGACGTCGATGGCGTGACAGATTGCCTCCAGTATTTTCCACCACATACATCATCGGCATCCGCCAGCCCTTAGTTCTAGTTCAATGCTCACCGCCGTCGTCTCCCTTAATTGGCATCACCTACACCAATCTACCTGTGCCGTCGTTCAGAAAATTCCCTACCACGGTTAGTTACGGTAGATTATATTTGGAGGAATGTTCCTGGCAAATGATCGACGAAAAACCGCGCTTAATACTTTTTATCTTATTTTACACCTACTTCGTGCTCCATTCAATTTTTCTTCATTAATTTTTCACTGTACTAACACGTTCCGTATCGTATGGAAAATTTTCTATTACATATTTCCTTGGCAATAATGATTTTCACGATTTTATAAATATATGACAATGTGCGTATAGTACGGCGAATAGAAAGTAAGAAAAATTCGATCTAACAGGGAACATCGTAACAGGATTTCCATTTCGAATAAATATCTGACACGTTCATAACGCGTGACTGGTAAAAATTTCAAGATTAATTAATGCAACTGCGAACCGGACAACTTCGAAATGCGTATATCAAATCGGGAAATAAACCATCGTTAATTATCCCAGTGGCAACGGGGCCGATTTTCGCATCAAACTAAGCGCGTAATATATCGACAAGGAAGCAAAGGGTCAGTGACAAACTGCAGACCGCACTTTCATCGTCAGGGATACGATTAGGGAAAAATTCGTGCTGTTTTAATGGGGAGTGAAAATTAAATACCGCGGTGTCCACCCCTTAGGTCCGGCCACCTAATAATTCATACGAGGAATGTAAAAAGGGCGAGCCCTTCTCGTGCTACGGCCGCGACCACGCGGCGAAGAAGAGCGAGAACGAGAAAGCCGAAAAGGGGGTAGAAAAATACGAGCTCGTGTTTATCTTGAGATTTGTAGCCGCCCTGTTCCCGATATTTATTGGCCTTCCAGGAACGGGCGATGCCACGGCCTGACGGACCGTTAAATTTTATTATGTTTTTTTCACCGATGCCGAAATAACGCGTCACTGAATATGGCTGGCAACGTCGTCGTAAAGATAAATCCCGATCGTCCGTGGATCGTCGTTTCCGCCGTGGAAAACGGGCCTCGTAACGTCGCTGTTTACCTCCGCATCTTTCCGCTTGTATCCTTTACGGTAGGCGCTAACTGCGTTTCAAGTGAATTGGTACTGAAATTGTAAGCAAGATGCTTGAAGTTTAACGATGTTCAAGAAATATGAAACTGTTGTTTCGGCACACTCGATTATTACGTGTCGAACTTGGCTAAAATTTACCAGGCTGTATCTACGTTAAATAGTCCTCTTCATCCTTATACATACTTCAATCCGATCATTAAATCGTTATACACTTATTTTCAAAATTTATCCGCTATAGTAGTTATACGAATTGAAATACGAGTGAAAAGACACGAGTGAAATTTTTCCAGAGCTAAATACACGATTTTCGAATATTTTTTCAGCGTCTCCTCGAAAATTTCACAACGAAGGAAGATCTGCAAGATCCACGCGTCTTACCCCGACGAATTCGTAAAGAAGGATCTCGAGGACGCGTAGCCCTCGCGCGAGGGTACACCGGCAACCTAACTGCCTACCGAGGTCATATTCAGGATTAAGGAGACGGTGGTTGCAGCCTCTTCGGGGCGATAGTTGCGAGCACAGCGGAGGCGCCCAGCTAAACCGAGCAGCCCATTATCTTAACAAATCTAATCTCGCGGTGGGTGTTTATAAATGTCTTGTTTTCCAGCGAAACGACGCCGCGGGTCGTGACGGAAAGGGACAGAGCGTTTCTAACCGCATTTCGGCCCAGCTTCCTCATTAACGTGAGTGGGTGGCGAGGAACCGAGCACATACTCGCGAGTATATCGTGTCCCTCGAGAGCGGCGCGAAGAAACTTCTATTTTGACAAGAGTTTCCGAAAATATGTCAGCGTACAACTGTCATGTATCGTATCTTCTTGCCTCGAATATCTCTTTGTTTCAAAATTCCACGAATATAACCAACTACGAAATTCGAACAATCTGTGTCTATAACTCTTCTCAATGATTTCAAAATACATGACGATCGCTGTACCTGACAGTTATCGAGAGATTCGCCTAAATTCGGAGCAACTTGGAGGATCCAAGATGGCGTAGACGCGAGAACACAGATAAAAGCAAGGACAGTAGACGACGAGCGCAACTGCGGCATCCTGTGGAGGGTTGGAGCCTGTTATTATAGGACGGAGAGTACAGCTTGCCGCAAAACTAGAGGCCCTAATCCCCTAAGAACAATAATAAGAATCCTTTCTCTGTTACTCCCGGAATCAGTGTTAAAATTGCCGTGGCGCGTGGAGAACAAGGACGAGCGGAGCGAGCCAGTTCCAACTTAATTCAAGGTCTCGCGGAAGGTTGCGCCGTAATCTCCTATCCTACCCCCCATGAGATCCTTCAACACCGTTCGCTAAACCTTCGTTTACACTTTCTTTCAACCCTTCTTACATCCTACCTTACAACGCCTTTTATATTTTAAATGCCGCCAGGGATTAACTAACGCTGCACCATCGCGGGCTAGAATAAGGAACAAATGGCGGCATGAAGATAAAAGTAGCTTTCGATGAACACTGCAGCCAAGGCGTGTCCTTTAATGGAAAAGAACTTGCGACTCTTCGAAGGATCGTTGAGAACTTTGGCAGTTTCCAAGTCGGATGCAACTTTTTCTCAAAGTCCCTACCAAAGGGAGACCGAATTGATCGTGTTCTCGGTCGTGTTTATTAAACGTTTGCGTACCTTTGGTGCAAATTTTTGCAACAAGATATTGGTAAATAATTCCAAATATTTTCTAACCTTGCCTCATTTTGTACGATTCGGTATTCGTAGGGAGACATCCCTCTGTTCTTCGATCGCTCGGAATTCCTTATTCCTGGTATCGTTAACAATTTTCGCCAGCTTTCGCCAACTTCTTATCAATATTAACATGGAAAAAGGACTTCATCAGGCTCTCCATCGGCAGGGAACCGCAGTTGCGACGAGAACTCTTTCGCTTTAAATTTTCATTCGGCTCTCGTACAAGGTGGTTACGTCGGGGACCTGTTTCATCCTTCAAGCCAGACTCTCTCTTCTTCGTCCTCGTCCTGGGCGTAATTTGCACACAAAGTGCCGCGGAGGTGTACCGCGCGGGGTGCCACGGTGTACGCGTTTGAGTACACACAGACGAGTGCATGTGCTCTACGTATGGTGTATACCGAGAAACATTATGCTAACGCTCCTCTCTTCCATCCGATACGACCGGTTTAATAGTTATCGCGTGTCCACGAACCACGGTATATTTTCAGGCTAACGTAATGGTCGCAGAGAACGCTTTCTAAATATATAAAAATTATAAATGAAGAATAGACAGTTGGCCTAATGTTTAAATTTGTGAACTTTGAGTTATAATCGTCAACGAAGATGATTATCCAATTTGAATGACATTTCCAATTTGATAGGGAATTAGGTATGTTAGGTATATACGTTAGGCTAACGAGCTGGAGCAGACTGGATAAGATAAGAGTCTTTCCAGCGGATAATAAAAAACCTGTCACGTAGCTGCGGCCATGGTGAGGAGAGACCACTGAATCCGGAGGGTGGCAACGAAGAAGGAAAAGAATACTAATTCATTATTCAATCTGGGTCGAGTGATTAGCATGCGCCAGTACCCGGCATCTTCGTCCTCCTCCTAAATAATGTAAGACGTATACCACCGTAAGAACGTGCTGGTACAGGCACGTCGTCGCTAAAGAATCCCTGCCTCCTATAATTTCGCGCAGCCTCAAGTTCGCATTTAAATAATTATTCGCAACGCACTAGTGCCGGATATAATACAGAAATTTCGTGAAACGAAATGCTGAAATCTTGGAAATAAGAATTTCAACAACAATATTACATATTTAAATTTTCACGCATGCTATTAAATCCTTCCTCTCGACATTTTCCATCCTACCGTCGTAAATGAATTCATCCTAACGAAATTATTATGCAAGTTAAAAATTTCTCGGTAAACTAATATAAAATTATATTAATTAATAGAGTGCCTCGATCACTTCAGTCCCTTCGCAGTATACCGTCAACGACAAACTGCATTTCTATAAACTCGTCGGAGAACTTTCCCATCTTTGTTACAATAAAAACGCGGCTCAAAGGACCCGAGAGAGGGCAGTTCGCGTTGAATCGGTCTTAGTCGACGGGGAAAAATCTCGACGAGCAGGATCCCGAGAAGCGAGCAGTCGCTTCCAGCAGAGATAAAGCATTTTTAATACAATTAAACGCGAATCTCGACGGTATCCGCTCTTCTTTCTTCTCGATCCACCCTAGCGCCACCCCGAGCCACGGTGGTCTCTCGGTTCGAGATCTGGATGTAAGAAGGGTTGTACTCGGCTTGCCTCCGGGGCATGTTAATGCACTCCGAGATCTTAGCACTTACACTCCGACACGCCGCTGCTCGTCGTCCTCGTCCTCGGCGTCGTCGTTCGCCTGCCTGCTTTTCCATCCCCAGCCATTTTCTCTTTCTCTTAAACTACCCCCGACCAAGTCTCCGCCGCCTCCAGAGGGCTTTCACGGACGACGCCTTAAATCCGGATCTCTGCCCTCGCCCCCACCGCCCCTCGCTTCTTATTCAACCACCTTCCGAGCCGCCCCCGAATCCGACCGCGTCGCCGCGATTTTCTTCGCTGGAACGCCCAGCAACCGGTTTCCGGAACGCACGATCGTCAGGATGGAGCACGATTTTCCACGGCTGCTCGCGAATCGAGCAGAAAAACGAACGTAGATAACTAGAATCGCGTGAATCGTGCGTTGTTACGATTGACTTCCAGATGGGGGTGTATGGGACCTCCGATGGATAATATTGGAAGATTAATCGAGACATCTTGGGATTCGGTTACTATTCTAATATCTAACGCGATTAGGTGAATATTTCACCAACTACAGCGTGTACCACACCGTTCTCGATTCGATATATACGAAAGCCTAATACGTAATATGCGTAGATTATTATTTACTTTTAATTACGGGGGTGGTTGTTGCGCTAAATCTATCACAGTCTAAGCGATGGAAGGTCTTTCCGAAATTTCTATACAGCATGAAAATTCCGTGAAAGTGCGACACCGGGGTGGTTAACCGCGTGGCGCAGAATCGTGGCGTTTGCCAGCATCGCGGCAAACCGGGCCTGGCTTGTTCCCCGGTTGCTGTAAAGGGGAAAAAATTGAAGAGGGGCGGTCCGCGGAGGGACACGAACCGCTATTGGTCGCAGAAAGAAATCTTAATTAACGAAGCCATTGTTTCAGCCGTGGAAACTCGACGAGAGGCGACAGCCACGAGGATCGAGCGTGGCTTACCGGGCGGACCGGTGGTTGGGGGTCGTTTCCACGGTGGCTAGGGTGGAAAGGAAAAAAGGGCCGATTTTTTTCAAGGACGACGGGCACACCGGCCACACCGACCACCGACGCTGGCGTTCACGAGGGCACACAAAGCTCTTGACGGATGGGTAGCCACCAGGCGGTGCCGCAACCCTCACGGTTACGAGTGACCACCTGTTGAGGGTCCTGCACGCACCTGTCTACGCACACACGGCTCATCCCGCACGCTCCCTTCGCAGGCCCGTGAGCGTGGATGATATTTCCATCCGTGATGACCGAAGAAACGGCCCGGAATAACGAGTGCCGGCGCGTTGTGTCCACGGTGCGTGAAGTCGCTTGGAAAGAGGCGAGCCGGCCTGCGACCACTGCGAGCCACGCCTATGATAATTGCCTCGCCGATCACCGGCATCTCGTGGCTAATTGTTTCACAGAGAGGGTGATCGCGGTGGAATGCTCCGCTTTTCCCGACACCCAAGGGTGCTCGTGGTTTCTCCCGATTTGGTTAACGCGATAACGAGGGAATTAGATCGGTTTTCAATCGTCGATTGGTGGCCAAGTGGTGAGTCTCTGTAGTTTGATATTGCAATAGTGTCACTATGGAATGGAATAGGGAACCTGTGTATTGGCTTGTTTCCTATGTTGATTAACAACTTACAGCTCACGATGCCATTTTATTGTCATTGTTCTAAACAATTTCGACGGTCAGAATATCGATGGCTACCATAGTCTCACAGAGACAACAGGTTTCCACGTGTGACCAATGTGACAGTCAACGTATTAAATGATTTATCTCCTAAATTATTGACCGCAAGTAACGATTCTGAAACTTCTGTTTATGAATTCTAGATTCGATAAATATCATCCTTTTTATCACTGGAGTCCTTGATTTTCTGCACAATATATAATACATATAATCAGTTTCCTAATATTTACATATCTTCTTATTCCCTTCCTTCTATGATTCCTATAGAGCCAATTTCATAACCTAGCCCACACTGATTGTTTGATTATTCATAGTAAATTCAGTGTAAAAGCAGACAATTCTACTGAAAAAATAACGCATCACAAATCCTCCTACTCCACATTCAATGTAGAAGTGGAGCCCATGATTTTCCTCACAATATATAACACGTATAATCAGTTTCCTAATATTTACATATCTTCTTCCCTTCCTTCTATGATTCCTGCATAGCCAATTTCATAACCTAGCCCACACAGATTATTTGATTAGTCGTCGTAGGTTCAGTGTAAAAGCAGACAATTCTACTGAAAAATAACGTGTCACGAATCCTCCTACTCTACATTCAATGTAGAAGTGGAGCCCATGATTTTCCTCACAATATATAACACGTACAATCAGTTTCCTAATATTTACATATCTTCTTCCCTTCCTTCTATGATTCCTGCATAGCCAATTTCATAACCTAGCCCACACAGATTACTTGATTAGTCGTCGTAGGTTCAGTGTAAAAGCAGACAATTCTACTGAAAAATAACGTGTCACGAATCCTCCTACTCTACATTCAATCAATAACCCAGCCCAACTTGGGCTAAAATGTCCACGAAACGATCCTTAAGCCCAGCACCTGTAATTATTCGTTACGTTGACTAACCGGCAAAAGACTATCCAGCTCGGAACGGTCAGTGAAAGCGTTTGAACCTGGGTGGAGGAGCATCGTGTCGTTTTTACTGGTCGAGCGCTCGTCAATCCAGAGATCGGAGCTTTTTTTCATCCCTGTCCCCTTTTCCCATCCCTTCGTCGATCCTCGTGGCCAGGACCGCAGGAGCGGGGGGCGACGGGAACGCTTTATTTCCACCCCCGTCGCGATCGTTCCATTTGTTTCGCAGCCGGCATCGCATGGCTCGCGGCGACGAGCTTTCTCTCTTACCTCCTGCGCTCACCCTGTGCTCACCCCGCGACCACCCTCGCGCACCCTTCCCTGCGTTCCCCATGGCAGATTCGACCGCTGGACGAATCGACCCGCCGTTATCTCGACATATCCACAGGTACGTTTAATACGTCCCGGCGACGTATTTATTCACCGACCGGCTCTTCCACTTTGATGAATGACGCGACGTCGCGCGCCGTTCCAACGCTCCGAGCATATTTGCAACCGGTTCGTTGCTGGAACCGACCAGAAAATCCGCGATCCCTCGACCGTATCCACGTGCAAGATCTCGCATTGCTTTGCCGCGGCAGCGATTGTTCTCTATTTCAATTCCGAAGAAGTTTCGACACAGTGATCATCGTTTCGTAGAAATTCTGATAGTATAATTAGCACGGTATCCATATACAGGAACTAGAAGATTGAACAAAACAGAGACGTGAAATTTTGCCATCCTGTAGTCGTAGGATTTTGTTGATTACGTAAATTAATTGCAATTGTAATTTTTAATAAGCTACAAGTGCCATGAAAACAATCGTAATTCGTTGTGTGATTCGAGGTAAGCTCGATCGAAATTTCGTTTACGACAGGGATAAGGCGGCTGGAAATACTCTGCGAGATCAATGCTTATTAGTAATCCAGGATCGTCTGAGCCATTACGCATTAGGATTCCGAGATAACCCCCGAGATGCTATTTCCAACCCTCTATTCACGTTTCACCTTCTCCTTGACAATCCTTCATCAGTCTGAACCGTCTTGTCGTCGCGTGAGATAGAACATTACGTTCGTTCAGGTCGTAGGCACGTCTGCAGATTGCATTCGCTCGTGTCACCTGTCCAAATCTGTTCCTGATTTTATCCAACGAGCATCCAAATCGTGATCCACGTCCCTTAAATTCTACGAGAACGTGTATGGAACGTATAGAATTAAATCTCGGAAGGACACTGCCACGGTATCGTTTCGAGACACATGTACGAGAAGAGATACCTATTGGCAATAAACTCCGCTGTCATCGAATCCACGCCTCCGATATTTCACCCCGCGACGACCAATCCGGTGAAACAATCGATCACCGTTTAATCCGAAATGAATCGCAGCCGCAGTGTACGGCGCAGAAATTGGCGAAAATGGTCAAAGCGGTATGAAAGAGGAAGGAGTTGGGCAGGGCTGTCAGCGATGGCATGGTCGACTGCATCGAAAGGCAATCGACGAAGGAAGTGGCACGAGTGGGCCACCGGTCGACTGGCCGAGCTTTTTCAACTTCGTCCTTCTGACGGTAGAAGAGATCGCCGTTTAAGTGGCGGCTCGCTAATGATAGTCCAACCCTTCGAGGACTCGACTGGCTGGCCTCTCGAAGTCAGCCTGCATCTGATGGTAACTTCAATCCGTTAATTGGTGTACAACTTTTTTCCCCGTGCTTCTTCTCTTCCTCTTGCCCCCTCCTCGCTTCCCACTCGCTCGTTACACGCCCCCTCTCAACGACAGGCGACGTCGCTCGGTGGCTTCACAGAAAAAATATCCCTCTGCTCTGCAATCTCTTCAGCCCTCTATATTTTCACCCGACCCCCTGTGCCCGGCCGTTGGTCCACTGGCGCCGTCCGCCTGCCCACTTTATCCTGTCCTCGCTCGTTCTCGACATTCGTGCTCGAAAGAACTTCGGAAACTCGTTTAATCGCGCGGCGTGTAATTTTTTTAAGCCTTCTCGGCCACCGTTCGCTGGTCAGCGCCGGGCTCTGCGCGACCGTCATGTCGCCCGAGCTCTCTTTGAGCGTGCAACGCGAAAGAGAAAGTAGGTAATTTACGTGGGGTCTCTTAATGAAAAAAAAGAAAAAAAAAAAAGAAAAAGGAGTGGGAAAAAATTGGCGGACAGGGGAAGGGGAATTCGTGGCCGGCCAGGCAGGGTGCATTTGATAAAAATTAATGGCCGTGACTCTGATAAATTTAAACGTCGATCAGGACCGCGCCAGAGGCACGCTGAAGATCAAACGCGTTTTTGGGAAAACGAGGAATTTCGCGAGCGTATGATCTCTTTGCGATTATGTACTTTCGACACAAAATTTTGTGCGATTACACGAGACGCGGGTGTACAAACGAAGCGTTTATTCGAATCGTTCGGCGCTGGAAATGAATGAATTTGCGCGCAAGTGGAAAAATATTTCTCAACGAAAATGAAGAAAAATGGTAAAATTTTTCGGCGGTTTTGCCGGTTGGCGAATTTGCGAAATAATATTCTTTCGGGATATTCGACTAACTCGGAAAAGGCGTGTAATCGGGGCGAGGGAATTCATCGTGGTGATGAAAATTCAAGTGGTTTCACGTGTCGCGACCCATTATTGTTATCGATTTTCGCTCGTCGAAATGATTACTTAGCAATTCTAACTAAAACAATCGATGTAAAGAGGGACAGAAGCCGCGCGGATTCGAATCGATTAAAGAAGGAAGTGGATATCAGCGGCGGTATTCAAATCGATTACACGGTGGCCAATGTAAAAATTATGCAAATGCCGTTTACAAGTGAATGGGACCCTCGCGACGAGCGAGGTTACAATTAAGCAGCAGCCAATTCAATATCGTGGTCCATTCGACGGAATATTCAACGGGCTGGTATTAAATGTCGACTGGCCCGTTTACACAGAGACGAGTCCACGTAATCTTCGCTATCTATTGTTGCACGTAACCTAACAAGTATGGAGAATTTAATTTTCTAAAATTTTCTAAAATTTTCTAAAATTTCTAAATTCCTACATTGGGGATATAATGACATCGCTGTTAATTTTTGAAATTAATATTCGAATATTTAATTTTGGGAATAAATTTGATATCGATATTAATTTTTGGAATAATTAAATAAATTTGTTTCGAAAATGTTTACACTGATTATATAACATTTCATTCTCGATAAACACCGCTCTGTTAGATTACAGATGAGGATACGTGACACAGACTTTACCTTGATGGCGAAGCATCGATGGAATTACCGGTGGGTGATGAGTTTAGCGATAGGGATAGACGAAATGAGAGATCTGTTCTCTGTCTTCACCCTCACTTTTCCACCCTGACAACCTCTTCCTCCGACATCACCCTCTCGTCTTATCCCAGGGAAAACTATACTTCACCTCGTAGTTGGGAACAAACCACCCTTACGTACAGTAATAAAACAATTCCATATTCCGAATTAAATTTGACGATACAATTATCTTGATATTTCCCTCAAAATTTTTCCGAAAAAATAATCCTAAAGAAAAGGAAATTTGGCGAAACGAAAAATTAATTAGGATACCGAAAATCCAACAAGGAAACAAGAGTCACCACTCTTTCAAGTCGAAGCAAAAATAATTCTACATCCCTCGACAATTTATTCACAGCAAAATATTATTCGCAAATCGCCAATTTCGACGCAGTTATACCTATTAGACTGTAATCGGAAAAACGGCGACGAAAGCATCACGAACGAGTCTCCGAACGTTACCTCGCGTTATGGGCCGCCTCGTTCCTCTCACCCGCTTTCATCTACATATGTTCTCGTCAGCTGCGCTTTGTTTCCGGAATAAGAGCTCATTACGAATGCAAAACCGTCCATTCATATTCAAAATTTTATATCTCGTCCGTGTTCCCGCGACGGGGCTAATTTATTCAGATTCGATCCGTGCCGCGACAAATCCAACGACTCTCGTTTTCCCGCGCTCCCTTCGACTTCTTTCTCGCCACACCGCTCTTATTTCGCCTTCGGTTTCACGGCTATTAATAATACCTCCGACTTTTTATTGCTCATTCCGTTCTGACTTGCAGATCTATCTTTACGACCGACGGAACCGATGCCAGCTGACGTGTATCTGGAATTCGGAGACCGTTCGTACATAGACTCCACTGAACTTGAGAAAGATCGTAGTATGCAAATCAAACACGTAGCGAGAAATTTCGATATTTATAAATAGCGAATTCGAACATGATCCACCTATGTCCTTCTAATTATTTGTAGGAACGAAAATTATTTATAGAAAAGGAAAGCCTGGGTATCGTTTCCACTCCTAGGGACATCGGGGGTCCCGAGACAATGGGGGGCTGGTTTATGTCTTCACGAGCAGCGCCCATGACTCGCGAATATGTGAACCACCTCGAATGTTTAGGCTAGGCCTTGGAAAAAACAATTTTCTCGCGATTAGAGCGCGGGACAGAGCTTTTCGAAGACAAGCAACGTGCCCCCTGTACCATCCCCCCTCGAAATAGTGTCTGCATACTTTATTACCTATGACATCCCTTCATATTTCTAACACCAATGATACGATCTCTATATGTTCATCAAGATCCTTCGTACAATCTTAAACACCAACAGACTTTTACTATGCACGCGAAATCCTTTGTACCAGCCCCCCTCGTATAATAAAGCCTGTAGTAACACGAAATAGTGTCTGCATTCTTTATTACCCATGACATCCCTTCATATTTCCTGCACCAATGACTCTTGACCAATAATGAACCCTAAGTTTCTCCTACCCCCAAAATTCACCCCACTTTCCACCATATTAAAAACATATTCGGTAACGTTAATCTTCGCGAATCACGAATCTGAATATCAATTTGCAACGACGAGAAACAGTTTCGTATGGAAAATAGCCGAATTTCGTAAGAAAAATCAGTCAATGTCCACATCTGGTGAAGCAGGCACGGTCGAACAGGGAATTTTATAGCCCATAATGAATGCATAAGATATGCATACAGTGCTAACTCGTTGGTCCGACGCGGTGAACCAGATCCCGGGCAACGCATCGTGGTCTGCACCTCGTTCCACCCCTACCCACCCTCCAACCCTTCGCGGCCGCACTGCCTCTCGTCGAAGAGATAATCATATTAACCGGGCTATAACTTGTCTATGCATAAGCATAATACCGTGGCGTGGTCCCGGGATCCTGGCCAGGATACGGGGTATATTTTACGCGCTCTGCTCGGCCGCGCGCACACCCCCAGGACCAGCCAGAACTCGTACTCTCCAGTCATTGCTGGCTGGTTGAAGCTTGGGCTCGACCGGCAGAAGGGCGAAGCCGGGGAGAAGTTGCAACGTACAACGTTAATCAGCCTAATTGAATTAAGCAAGCGCGACTGTTGTAATTATGACTATTTATAATGATTCCGCCGCGTGTACCCGACCCACGAGCACGCCTCTCTCTTCCACTTGGCCTCCGTACCCACGCCACTCGCCACCGACGAATATTAGTTTACACGTGTGTACACGGATCGCGTTTAACGCGAGCCCCGTTCGCATCGGGGCCCTTCAACGATGGGCGAGGCAGTGGTTTCGTCTGGGTGACGAGACTTGGACTATGGTGAAGTTGGAGAATAATTTTCGGCAGCGTGGGAGAGTTCAACGGGGTTTGGGAAATTTTGTGGAAAGGAAGAATAATTTGTTGAAGCAATTAGGAAATTTGTACAGGCTAGGTTAGATTCTATCAATCGGAGTTGGTAAATATTTTTACCATATCTCTGTTGTAAATACTAGTGGTTGATTTTCTAGCTTCAGTGGTTCAGAATTCAGTGGTTAATTAAAAAGAAATAATTATGCAAAATAAACAAAAATTTAGAAGGGATGAACGATGAAATGACGATTGGAATAAAAGATCGTATAGAATTGTTATATGGGAGTTCTACTCTCGGAAATGCTTTCTTGCGTCACCATTGAGATCTACTCCGCGATTAAATACAATTTATCACCCACTCGGCAAAAGTGCACAATTACCCATTCGCGTTCAACGAACAACAAGGCGAAAAAGAGCGCGGACCAAAAGAATCCGCAGCTTTTCAGGCAAACAGCGTAACCTACTTATCTAATTCGCTCCCTCTTTAGCCATAAAGACGTGCTGGGTAAACGTAGCGTGATAATGAAAGCGGGTGTTTAGTCAGGATTTCCGGCCGAGTCGTTCTCTTTGCACCTTTCTCTTTTCGCCTCTGTGTATTTATATCTTGCCCCGTTTCCTTTCCCTCGTTTCATCCCTCGCTTTCTCTCGTTCTCCCTCTCTCGCACACACGTACACACCGCTAACAGCACGCATCAGAAGTCGTACTTCATTAAGTCAGTAACACTTCTTCCAGCCGCGTTACTCATCCCTTTCACGATGGGCTCTTCTGCGAGAAAGCGGGATCGAGAGGGAGTAAGATTAATTGCATTCCGTCAAGAGAGGAGGCGTATTTTAAACGAAACCGCCGGTGCTCGCGCAGAAACGACGAGGCGAGACTGAAAGGAAAGGAAAGGAGAGAGAGGAAGGTGTAGCCGAGAGAGGGAGGGAGAGAGAAACGACGAGCACCGGGGAGAGGAAGAACGAGATGGTACCCGGCGAGAGGAGCGAGATTCCTGCCACCGATGGAAGAAGAGGATTCGCGGCTGCAAAGAGAACCCCGACGAAACCGAGGGTGGAACGGGGTGGGTTCCAAGAGAGAGGAGACACCGCCTAAGGCCTTGTTGTATTTATCATATAATTACCATAATAGAGCCTCGAACCACCCGTCGCCACCTCCTGCCCTCCGCTTCGGCCACCCCGGCCGACCACCCCCTCTCGCCCCTACCACGCTCAGCTCTAACAGCCGCAACCGCAAATTGCAAACTCGCGAATACATTTTCCCTTCGTTGCTCTCTCGTTCTTCTCGCCCGAAATTGTTTGCCGTTCGATGTCGGTCGTTCCAGAGCATGTTAACGGCACCGTGGAAGATCATTGGAATTGAGGCATTAATGTTTCGCTGGCCAGGAATTTCCTGTCTTCCGTCTATATACACCCAACATTGGACCTATGGAATAATCCGCTGTGCCTTTAACATGCTTTATTTAATAAACGTACAGAATGTAGGTACATCGTCCTGGATTGTCGACTTGTCTTCTCGCGTGGGATTTCATCCCTTTGTCACTTGTGCCGGTAGTTACTATAGCGTCCACAGCAGAGTCAATAATCTGAGCGAGTGATTTAAGAGTAACGCATAAAATTGAGCATCGATGCGAAATTTTGGCGCCAAAATTTAGAAATATTCAAAAATCAGAGTTATTTGCTAATTTTAGAGAAACTATGCCTACTACTTCAATACTATCTTCACCATTAATCCCAACGAAACAGTATTTATTCATCGAGTTGGGAATAAATGACAGCCAGGAACATCCGAGAACGGACAATGGTGGGCTTTTGCAAATTTCATTGCTGCAA
The DNA here is from genome assembly GCF_001483705.2 of Eufriesea mexicana. Taxonomy (NCBI): domain Eukaryota; kingdom Metazoa; phylum Arthropoda; class Insecta; order Hymenoptera; family Apidae; genus Eufriesea; species Eufriesea mexicana. Next base: position 984,805 of record NW_016909584.1, read on the forward strand.
AGAGCTTTAAAAATTCGCGAACCACTCGACCGCATCCTTCAGAGCCGAGACGTGTCATTCTCGCGCAGGATCCCCCGGGCCAGCGATGCATACGTTATACGCGAGAAAACTTTTCAGGTTTTTCTTTTTTCAGTTCGAGGATATAGCATCGTCGACGACGACGACGCCAACGACGGCGGCGGCGTCAGTGGATGGAGCAATTTATATCGATGGCTTATTCTCCCTGGCTGCGCGATCGGTCCCGAATCTATTTTCAAGGTCTATTTCGAGTCGTTTGTATCCTTTCCTCGCGATATTGGCTACGACATCGGGCTAAAGCACGACAGGGCTCCGAAGATGGCTGCTTATGGTTCTCTCTTCGGGTCGTTTCGTCTGAGGCAACCCCGCGATCCAACGGCACGCGCAATATCTCCCGGTCCTGATAGTCTACTCGGTGATTCCTTTCAATAACGCTATTTTTCTTCCAGTTTCTTACTACCGTTCCATTAAGGAGCCGGTATATTTTGCGTGGAAAACTTATTGCTACTTAGGAAGCTCTATATCAGAATTATTCCGCGGGGTACGGGGAGACGAGTCCACTAGAGTTGTCGAAGAAAACTGGGAAGTCCATTGATGGGAGACGGAAGTTCGTTAATTGTATAGCGGCTCGTTCCTTCTATTACTCTAGGCGAATACAGTGATCGCGAATTTTTATTTCGGGGGGAGGGGGGGATGAAACTTGATAATTTTATCTAACGGAACTAGGTAAGTAACCCCGGATAAACCTAAGAGGTTGAAGAGAGTGGAAGCTGGAAACGGCGGGTGGTTGTTGAAGAGAACCAGAGGTGGCTTCTCCGGTTTCTTCCAACCGCGAATCGCCACCTTCGCTTACTCCATTCACCCTCTTTCGGATCCTCGGGGCCCCCTTTCTGGTCACCGATGTGCAGCTCGGTGGAAAGATATTGCAGCTAAACACTCGGTTCTTTGATGCCGCCTCAGCCTCGTCTTCTTCGGTGGATAATTAACGTTAAAGGTTAATCCCGCGAAGAACGATGGCCAGATAAGGACAGACCCGCGGGTTTAATAACAGGTTGCCTTTGCCAAGGCGATCCCGTTGATCGCGTGACGAAAAAGGGACACGATACAAAGCTAATGCGTCTTGGTACGTCCTGGCGAGGGAAACCGTGTTTAGGTATTTATGTCATTATTTATAGTAGCGTTCCTTGCACTGTCAAACGGAAACTTTTATTTCCGTACGTCAACGTCGCGAATTAAATTATATTACCAGGTAAATGAAACGAAAAATTAGTGAACAGTTTAATTAATATTCGAGAGTAAATAATATTTCCGGAACATTAAACAATTGTCCACTGTACAAGATTTAAGTGGTCCATCAAATTTTACGATCTACGCTTACAAATATTGTAAATTCATCGCGAGGAATTAAATGCAATTATTTACACTCTTTTCCTCATTTTCGAAGCTTCTTTTACCCACCTAATTGATGTACCGACGAAGACGAAGGTCGCAAGAACGCACAGGTAAAACGAGCGATTTACTTCGATGCCAATACTTCGTTAAAAGGCCGATAACGCAATTACCGGTGCACTCCGGGCCAGCAATACGTTTAATGAAAGCGTGCAATCACCATCGTTGGAGTGGCAGGAGGGCGGGGGATGAATTTACACGCGGCCCGGGACGTCCTTTTACGGTCGTTTCTTCGCGCTTGAAAATCGTCCACGAGCGGGAAAATTGTCGGCGGGCAACGCGAGGCGGCGTAAAAACGTCTAAATTGCGCGTAAATAATTATATTTGCATATTCATTGAAAGGTAAATATTTAATGCCGACGCGACGTAAAAGGGGGCCCGGAGTGAAGTGTAACGTGCACGCGGAAAGTGAGGCGCGCAAGTGTCCGAGATATGGAAGGAGGCGGGACACAGGCAGGGGTTGGCCAGCCTGGCCACCGGCCGTGAGCTGGCGGAAAAGGGGTTGAATATACGCGTCGCGGCTCGACGGAAATTTTAGCTTAATTTTACTTAACTACGTCGGGCTACCCCGTGGGGCTCCGCTCCAGGGACAAGTGTTATTTTTGTAATTCCGAGCGGCGCTAATGGGAGACCTCGGCTTAACTCCTCGCGATCCCGACAAAAGAGAGTGTTTACCGTCGCCGACGAATATGTATACCACGCAAATCCAGTGTAAGCGACACCCGGATAACTGCGTTTTAAAGCCACACTGATATCGCCCCGGTGTTTTATTACATTTCACGGGCTTTGTCGCGCTGTCACAGTTACGGTCGCAATGTCTTCTGGCTTTGAGCATTTTTCGCCGACTTCATTCTCGCTAATGGTATTTGTGTTTCGTTTCATTTCGTTTGGTTGTGGTTAGTAGAAGCAATTGAGAGAAAGCTTGGTGAAAGGAATGGCACTGCTGGGTGATGAAATGAGCCTACACTGTATAATTTTTAATTTAAAAAGGAAATCGTGCGATTATAAATCTAATTTAATTTCATAGGGGTAACACTCTGCTTTTGCAGGGTGCAATTGATGAAAATGGTAAATTGAACTGCGGTTAATTCTCAACTACGTTATTAAGGAAGAATACGCTATATTACCTCGAAAAACATTGAAAATTATAAGGGATGATATCATTTTATCCTATACATCTACTTTCAATGCTAGAACAACCGAAGATTCGATAAAAGCTCACCCTGTGACAAGGAATTTTCGTCACAAATCGTCACAAATTCGAAATGAAGAATTTTTTACCCAAAAACCAGGGGCGAATTTCAGAAAATAATCTCGCTGGATATTATCCCGGATCA